>NC_137130.1:2617500-2812500 GCF_949319135.1 Squalius cephalus
CAGGAATTACTTTTTAATTACCAGCTCATATCTATTCAATAATGGGAATGTTGGGAGCAGAGAGTGTCATTTCAATTAGCACCTTTATGCCTCGGAGGAAACGACACGAGGCTGAAGGTCACGACAATGAGCCGCTGAATTATAAGCTGGCCGGCGAACGCTCGCACGCTCATGTTCTCCAGACGTCCTTTGTTTGAGAAACACAGGCTAATTCCAGGGTTTGAAGAAAAGACGAGTCGGACTGTATTGTGCTGAGGATCTGGATCACTGATGCCACAACTAGCGCTATTTAAAAATAGCAGAATAAAGCATAAAACGTATGAATAATGCGAACCGTAAGCTCAAGTAACGCCACATGGTCGTCATGACGCCTGCAGTTTGATGACTGATAATCTTTAGTGAAAATTAATGAACAAATGAGCAAGTTAACCAATAAATAATTGACTTGGTGTGATAGCAGAAAGCTATCCAAGTGTAGTCGGAACATGAAATTAACTCATTTCTGATCAGCGGGAAAACAGCTCATGCTTTATATCTTTTCATAAATAATTGTAACCAAAGTTTAAATGCTGTATAATTATAAATTGGTTGTTTGTCATTTTTCTATTCAATCATACAATGCATTATAATGTGTATTACAAGGCAAAATTAATGCATTTTATAATGCATTATATATTAAGGCGGTAACACTTTACAATAAGGTTAATTAGTTAACATTAGTTAATGTATTAACTAACAATGAGCAATACATATGTTACAGTATTTATTAATCTTTGTTAATGTTAGTTCACAGCGCATTAATGTTAACAAGCACAATCTTTGATTTTAATAATGTATTAGTAAATATTGAAATGAATATGTACTAAGATTAATAAATGCTGAAGAAGTATTCATTCTTAAATCATGTTAAGTAAGGTAGTTAACTAATGTTAACTAATGAACCTTATTGTAAAGTGTTACAAGTAATTGAAACCAATTATGCATTATTTGCATTAATGCCCATTAATTGCCCATTAATGCATTATAAAAGTATTTTCAATGCATTAATTTTGCCTTGTAATACACCTTACAATGCATTAGCATTATAAGGTGTATTACAAGGCAAAATGAATGCATTAAAAATACTTTTATAATGCATTACATATGAAGTGCTAGTGAGCATAATGAATCATCGGAATTAAAGATTTCGCTAATATTGCAATATTTCCCTTCAGAAATCTGAGCAGAAAACATCATTGTCTGATTCTAGTGCAAAGAGGACGAGGACGAACGGCCTTCTGGGTGACCGCGGGTTCGTACCTGAGCACTGCTGGGTGGGAATCTGTTGCGAGCCGCAGGGAGGCGAGGTGCGGTGGTACGGCATCTGTTCTGATCCCGGAGGAGGCAAGAACCCCACGGAGGAGCTGCGGAGACACACACACATGCACACACTCACTTAACATGCCAAATACACATACACTACCCGTCAATAGTTTGGGATCGGTAGGATTTCTGCTCACCAAGGCTGCATTTGTTTGATTAAAAATACTGAAAAAACTGTAATATTGTGAAATACTATGACAATTTAAAATAACTGTTTTCTATTTTTATATATTTTAAAGTGTAATTTATTCCTGTGATCAAAGCTGAATTTTCAGCATCATTACTCCAGTCTTCAGTGTCACATGATCCTTCAGAAATCACTCTAATATGATGATCTGATGCTCAAAAAAAATGTCTCATTATTATCATTTTTATTTCAGGATTCTTTGATGAATAGAAAGTTCAAAAGAACAGCATTTATACACTACCGTTCAAAAGTTTGGGGTCAGTAAGAATTTTTATTTTATTTTTTGGGGGAAAGAAATAAAAGAAATCAATACTTTTATTCATCAAGGTTGCATTAAACTGATCAAAAGTTACAGTCAAGACATTTAAAGATTCACATATATTGTGAATATGATATATGATTATTACACACACACAAAACAGTATTGTGAAATATTATTAAATTTTAAAACAGCTGTTTGCTATGTGAATAAATAAATAAATAAATAAATAAATGATATATATTATGTATATATATATATGTATATGTATATATATGTGTGTGTGTGTGTGTGTGTGTGTGTGTGTGTGTGTGTGTGTGTGTGTGTGTGTGTGTGTATGTATGTATGTATGTATATATATATATATTATATATATTATATATATATATGTATGAAGACTTCAGATGCAAAAGCCTCTAAGTGTCATCTGAAATTTCCTTCTAGAATGATCATTTTTATCAAGCTTGTATGTTTATGTTCAGTTATTTCACTTTAATGGCAATGAAAATGACCTATTAATATATTTTTTCACATAGAAAACAGCTATTTTAAAATGTAATAATATTTCACAATACTGCTTTTTTATGTGTATTTTTTATCAAATAAATGCAGCCTTGGTGAGCAGAAGAGACTTCTTTTAAAATCTTACCGATCCCAAACTTTTGACTGGTAGTGTGTATTCGGCTCTGATCAGTCCGACACCTGATAAACGTGACGAGTGCCAGATCAGCACAGCTCGATGAGCAGATCATCAGTATTCACAGAGCTGGGTCGTCTCTAGCGGTTTAATAAGGACACGAGGCGTGTGACGCAGCTGCGAGTCGTCGTTCGCCATCTGTGAACCGCTTCATATGAAGGATGTGCTGCGCGAGATCGCTCTCCTCACGGGACCCAGCGTTATATTAAGACCAGCTGCAGTTCTGGACTTATAAATCATCTTGAACGTGGCCTACTAAAGTCAAGGTCCCACGAGACGACAGCAGCGAGCGAGTGACCTCTTCCTCACAGCTCTGCACAAAACCCTTACAGCGAGAGCCATTTTACCCCACACTGAAAGCCTTCTCAAGTCTAGTTTCGTCTCGAGTCGTAGCTGAAGATTAAATGAGTCTGAATATATTATTCTCAGGGAAATTCATAACTAGACACATTAAAAAATGTATTTACAACAGTTTCAGAGCTGAACTCCAAACACAAAGAGTTTTAGATTAATTTATTAATTACACTGAACTTACTTAAGCTGGACTGTGACGCTATTTTCTTCAAACTTTGTTGCATTATTTTCCTGTTATCTCTGTAAAGCTGCTTTGAAACACTCTATTGTAAAAAGCGCTGTATAAATAAAGGTGACTTGACTTGATTATTTTGTCTGTTTTCTGTTTTACACAGGCGGATCATCACAGTATCATGTGCTTTTATTGTAATTAATAAATATACGTGCAAAATATACAAAGACTGCGGCAACTTTAACCATTGAAAAGATACTTTGACAAAGTTATCGCTTTCCTTATTCAAACTGATTTTCTTGATGTATGTATGTATATATATATATTATATATATATATATAAATAATATATATATATATATATATATATATATATATATATATATATATATATATATATATATATATATAATATCTTTATATATCTATATCAGACAGGCTGCAGCGTTAATTTTGCATGAAATTATTGTTTAATTGAAAAAATTATATATTGTCTTGTAATAATTCAAGCACTTTTGCTTTCACGGGTTTTCCAGGACTTAAGTTTCACAAAGTCAAATTCGAGCGCTTTAAGCACCTTGTACGAACCCTGAAATATGCATTTACTAGAAGATCTGAATGAATCATAATGCTTCTGCAAAACAAATAAACTGTCCTTTTCATTTTTGCAAATGAACACAGCAGTTTCACCTTTTTTCGGTGTAAGTGATTCGGCTCAAGACGCCCGTACCTGAGGGCGTTCTGCTGGTTATGAGGTCCGATGCTGTAGTAGACCTGAAAGCTGGACGCAGGTGCGGGTGCATGGCTGACGACGGGCTGATGATACGCCTGCTGTGGCACAGCCGAGGACACCTGACACAAGATTAGATTACCTTTAATATCATTATAAACATGTGTAACGAAATTAGGAAGTGCTTCCCTTAGTGACGGATTATACAACACAAATATTAAACATAATAAATAAAAAAAATCAGTTTTAAATATTGCACTTAGGGATGCACGATATATCGGCCACCATATCGGTATCGGCCGGTATATGTTCATTTTCAATGATATCGTTATCGGCCGATATCTTAAAGCCGATAAATAATGGATTATTTCCTTCAGCTGAGACACTTCAGATGCGCAACTGTTCACCATGATGTTTCTGAATCACTTGAAATATGATTTAAAATCACTTCAAAAAGGAAAATACAGTAAAAGTGCAGCACAAGTCTGTCATATAGACTACATTAAAAACATTATAATTGTGTGCTTGGGACATGGCTTTTAATGGTGAGACTTTTGTTTTTGTAATCAGGTTCTCCAAAATGAATATAAAAATTTATATTTAGATTTATCGGACAATATATCGGTTATCGGCAAACATAAAGAATTATCGGTTATCGGTATCGGCCAAAATTTTCATATCGGTGCATCCCTACTTGCACTTATAAGAAATATATTGCACTAAAACTGAATTTCAAATGAATAATAAAAAAAAAAAAAAAAAAAAAGATTCTTACTGTACGTTCTCATCGACAGAAATTAAACTTCTCATCATGAGTCATGAGACCGCTCTATAATCATTAATGTGTTATAGGCAGCCGCAAAGACCGAGAGAGTCCATTACATGTTCCTCACCTGATAAGATGGCACTGACATATACTGGACCATCATGCCTTGCATCGGACTGCCCATATTGCTGTGTTGGCTGCTGACCAGCGTCTGATTCTGCAGCGGTTGGATGGCGTTCTGGTAGTTCTGCTGCTGATTTGGCATCACAGTTTGGTAACCTGAAGGAACAATTGTGAGATATAAAGTCAGAATTGCGTGATATAAAGTCGCAATTGCATGATATAAAGTCGCAACTGTGTGTTTTAAAGTCAGAATCGCGTGAAAAACTCCCAATTCTGACTTTATTTCATGCAATTCTGACTTTATATCTCCCAACTGCGTGTTCTTAACTCAGAATTGTGAGACATAAAAATGCAATTCAATAAAAAAAGTCAGAATTTCAAGTTTATTTCTCGTAATTGTGAGTTTATATCTCACAGAATTCTTACTTTATAACACACAATTGCGACTTTAATCACGCAATTGTGAGATAAAAAGTGAAATTGTGAGAATTGTTTCTCTTGCATTTGAGTAATATTGTGTATGTATTTTAAATAACTCTGTGTTATACGTTATGTATGTACTGTATGTATATACACAATGGTTTTGATACTTCATTTTATCTCTTTTTTTTTCTCTCTACTACTACTTTTTCTCTTATTTTGTTTTTATTCTATTTTTTGTATTATACTGTAAAGCACTTTGGATCAACTACGGTTGTGTTAAACTTGTGCTATATAAATAAACCTGGACTTGACTTGACTTGAGATAAAAAGTCATTTTTTTCATTCTGTGGCAGAAACAAGCTTCCATAGATTTCACACAATGTCAATTAATATTGATATGAATATATTCAAAAGATTTTTGAGGCATAGTGACTAAAGCACCAACACTGCATTGACTGTATAGTGTGTCACAAGACCAGCACTAGAAGATCTTAAACTACAAACATATTTTGACCAACAACCAGGAAAAAATTAAGGCGACAAGTACTTTATAAACTAAGATCAGTCATTTGTTGAACTGGCAGTCAGTGTAGATCCATTAAAACCACTGTAATAGACCATTTGGTTCTTAGGCGACAGAATAAAAGAATAAAAAAGATCATTCCAAGTTTATATCTCACAATTCTAGGAAAGTAAAATCACAATTGTGAGATTTTTAAACTCGATATTCTGCGTTTTTCCCTCAGTATTGCGAGAATATCCCGCAAGTCTGACTTTTGTTCTCAGAATTGTGATCTAAACTTATAATTCCAACATTTAAAGTCCAAATTGAGAGATATAAACTCGCTATTATGAGAAAAAGTCGCTATTGTGAGATAAAAATGTTCTAGGCTTAACTGTTATTTCATGCTGTAACTACAGGGTTTATATACATTATGCTCCCTATGAACTGCATTATGTGAATATTATATGTGGATCTATTGTACATCAAATTCATACTTTAAAATGAGGGTAAATGTCGCAGTGTGTCGGTTTAATGCCTGTGTTTGACTTTAAAGGGCATCTTTGACGATGGTATTCTCTAAAAGTGATGATTCTGACATCCAAAGGCACAAGAAAACATTTTTTCCTCTTATTTTGTGGATCTCGCCCGCTTTCCTCCACGTTTTTGTGGAGTATTTGTGGAGCTCTCAACTTTTATTATTTTATTAGCACTCTGGCTGATGCATTTTGTATCCATTGCAATTTAGATGAGATGAGAAAAGATAAATGCATTAGCATCATCCAAAGCTAAAAAGGACAAATCCTGGCAAGACTTCACTTAATTTTTATGAGATTTAAAACTCAGATCACAATCCAAAACGACACCCAGGTTTCTTTACTTTGTTCTTAAAATATTGAGGATCATCAAAGCTGGTCGACACAAATCTCTAAATTCAGATTTGTGTCATCATAAAGCTCGTCAATTAGAGCATAGCTAATGATAGCCTTACTATCTAAAACGCTTTAAATCACTAATGATCTCACCAAACCAGCAGCATTAAATTGCCTCTCATTATCGGAGCGCACACACACACACACACTTCCCCAAAAGACAATAGCTTACATAATGGCTGCCAATGTTACGCCTTTAAAAGCTTCTACATGTAAGATGGTAATTTACACGAGCGGCGGCGTACGGCGCGCAGAAACGGCCCATTATGAGGCAGGATAATTTGCATTGGTGTCAAGGTTATTGGGGGTAGCGTGTAACTCCGTGACACTATCAAACACACTCTCCCCGCGGGAGGAGGGCGTTTTCAATTTCTGCTGGCTTTTGGCCAAAGGGACGGCAATCAATTTAGCCCAGAAGTGGGACAAAAGAAACGGACGGCCCGCGGCGAGGAGATGGTGAACGCGCGCTATTTTTAGCCCTATTCTCTCACCTCCACTTAAAAGCAGAGCATGATGGGAATATAATATTAAACACTGGGTTCTGGCTGAGCGAGCAGGTACAGAAGAGGAGAAAATGTGTTTCACGGTCTCAGAGCATCTGAAGGGTTTGATTTCTAATCATCATTTACATCACACAGGATTCAGAACATATTGCTCACTTTTCTTTCTGATGCAAATGAAACATACAATTAAGAAACACACATTGTTCACAGTTCTGTGTTTTCATTAGAGATGAGCTGCAAACGTTAGACAATCTGTTGACTTTAAACCCAACTTCTGATGTGTGTCTCATCCAAGCAGAGTCTGAAAAATCTGTTTTGAGACTTTGGTTTCATGAAGCTGTTTTTACACGGATTCATTCATTTGATACACATCTTCTGATTTGATACACATGCTGAAAGATCAAGACGAAGCAGCTTTCATTCACTATATTATACAAACGCAGACATTACGATACGACCACTAAAACATTTTATCACTGAATTTCCAGAAGAAAAGAAAACAACAACTATAATTGTTTCACATGATCCTAAAGAAATCCTTCTGATATGATGCTTAAGAAACACTTACGCAGCTTCATATTTTTGTGGAAACCGTGATACACGACCATTCAAAAGTTTCAAGGACAGGAAAAGGAGAATTAATACTTTTATTCAGCAAAGATGCATTAAATTGATCAAAAGTGACAGTAAAGACATTTATAATGCTACAATTTTTTTAATTTCAAATAAATGCTGTTCTTTCGAACTCTCTATTCATCACAGAATCAACTGTTTTCAACATTGATGATAATAATCATCATATTAGAGTGATTTCTGAAGGATCATGTGACATTGAAGACTGGAGTAATGATGCTGAAAATTCAGCTTTGACCACAGGAATAAATTACACTTTACTATATATTCACATAGAAAACAGTTATTTGAAATTGAAATAATATTTCACAATTTTTACAGTATTTTTGATCAAATAAATGTAGCCTTGATGAGCAGAAGAGACTTCTTTCAAAAAAATGAATGGTTAAAAATCTTTGACTGGTAGCCTGGATCATTAAATTACATTAAATGACCACAGCAACTGACCCAAAAAAGGAAAACATGTTAAACATTTTATGCAAACAACACAGACTAATGCTGTGTGACAGTCAAACGGATCACGTGACCTCACAGATGGAAGATTAAAGACGACTCAAACGCAGCTTGATCCGATGTTCGAGGAGGAGTGAGGGGCTGGAAAAGAGACCGGTTCACTGTGAGAATCGTAGGGCGTCTCAGACAGTGCCTCGGCCCCGCATTCAGCCGCTCCGACAGAACTCACACAGCAAAGCTCCAGCTCTGAGCGTCCAGTTCTCCTCACGGTTCTCAACGGATCCGCTTTCAGATATTCAAACCACGAGGGATGTTTTGTTTCGAGCAGAAAGCTTTCCAATTCAATCCAGTAAAACATTTGTCACCGGCGCACGCTGAACAATAGAGCAAAATCAAACCTCTTTGTATCTGTTCAAAGGGCCAAATGCCACGAGCGCCCTGCGATCTCCTGCGACAATCATTGTGTGTGTGCAACACACAGACAACAATGTACACCGAGAGTGTGGGTAAAGAACGAGCGCATCGAGAGGCCCAGTAATTAACACAAACTAAAATCAACGTGAGCTCAAAGAGACAAGGTAAAAACTGCGTTGGCTGCTAAAGCTCTTGTGCACGTGTGTGCAATGTGCATGTGAGTTCATGTATCTGCATGTGTGTGCAGATGAATGTATCCGTGTACATGCGTGTGAATGTGAGTGCATGTGTCTGTATGTGTGTGTATGCGTGTACATGTAAGTGTATGCGTTTGCATGTGAGTGCATGGGTGTGTATGCGAGTACATGTAAGTGTACGCGTTTGTATATGAGTGCATGCATGTGAGTGCATATGTGTATATGATTGCATGCATGCATATGCGTGCATGTGAGTGCATGTGTGTATATGAGTGCATGTGTGTATATATGAGTGCATGTGTGTATATGAGTGCATGTGTGTATATGAGTGCATGTGTGGATGTGTGTATGTGTGCATGTGTGTATATGAGTGCATGTGTGTATATGAGTGCATGTGTGTATGTATGCATGTGAGTGCATGTGTATATGAGTGCATGCATGTATATGAGTGCATGTGTGTATGAGTGCATGTGAGTGCATTTGTGTGCATGTGTGTATATGAGTGCATGTGTGTGCATGTGTGTATATGAGTGCATGTGTGTGCATGTGAGTGCATTTGTGTGCATGTGAGTGCATTTGTGTGCATGTGAGTGCATGTGTGTATATGAGTGCATTTGTGTGCATGTGTATATGAGTGCATGTGTGTGCATGTATGCGAGGTGCATATGAGTGCATGTGTGTGTGTGTGTGTGTGTGCATGTGTGTATATGAGTGCATGTGTGTGCATACGAGGTGCATATGAGTGCATGTGTGTGTGCATGTGTGTATATGAGTGCATGTGTGAGTGCATGTGTGTTATGCGAGTGCATGTGTGTATATGAGTGCATGTGTGTGCATGAGTGCATGTGTGTGTATGAGTGCAGTTACCTGTCGGCTGCGTGGGTGCTGTGGGCATCTGACTCTGAGGGCTGCTGTATGGCATCGAGCCCACGGGCCGGTACGGCTGTCCAGACACTGTGTACTGACTGGGTGAACAGTAACACGGTGCCATCTGTGACAAGAATGACATGACGTGAACTTCAGTGATGTACAGTACAAGCTGATTCACACAAAACGCCTCCAGGCGACGCGACTACAGTCACTGAATTCATGACAGATGAAGTGTGTCACTTCTGCTCTATCGATCTGGGGAGACCATGGCCCATCCTGATACTCACACTCACGAAGTTCAGTGGCCTTAACACACTAAACACACCATCTCTAATAACGCTTATTTTCTACGTGTCTCCCATCATTCATCATGTTCAGGAACAAAAAAATGTGCAATGCAGAGGAAAACAAAGTTAAATTAATTAGATATTTATAGAAGTTTGTTTCAACCATGGAATAAAAACAAAAAGCTAATTGTGACTTTTTATCTCAAGTTTTTCCTTGAGTTTATAATCACACAATTCTGAGACAAAAAGTCAGAATTCCAAGGTATAAACTCAAATTGTGAAACGTTGAGTTTATAACTCACAATTCCAAGGGGAAAAAATCTGAATTGTGAGATGTAATAATGTTTATAATATGCAATTATGAGATATGAACTATCAATTAGAAGGAAAAAAGTCAGAATTGTGAGCCGAAACTCGCAATTAAAAATGTATAATTTGAAATTACGAGATATAAACTGGGAAAACAAACAAAAAGTGTTGCACATTGTATTGGTGCAGAAGGTGAGCTTGAGATTTTTTTTTAGAACATTTGCAAATGCTTTTTTTCCCACTTAATTAGAAGCATCACAATTACATAGGAACTACTGAACAGACATTTAGACATTTATTTTAAAGTGCAATGCACTGAAACTCTAAACATGTAGAAAAAGCTCTGTACAAACTTGCATTTTTGTGCCATTTTTGTGGCAAATATGGCATGTAAGACAAGAGGTCAAATGCAAAAAGTGTTTGTATAGGGACAGAACACATGTGTTGACATTAGATGCTCTGATTGTGTCCCGCACCTGCTGCTGGATGAAGCTCTGCTGCTGGTTGACGGAGGTTGCGTGCGATGAAGGGAACGTGGGCACGTTCTGTCCTGGCGAGGGCATCATGTATCCGGCCTGATGAGGCGCAGGCGTCTGGAGAGACACGGGCGACGGGTAAACGACTGCGTGAGCATCACGGGTGTCTCCCGACGCCTGCCGAACCATCATCATGTGACTGAACTGGGCGCTCAGATTATCCTGCTGACAGAAGATTTTGTTTCATAAAGTATTTGCAGTTTGTTTTTAGAACTGAATAGAATCAACTCTTTACATGCCTGTAATTTGCCACATTTTACATGATTATGATTGCTATTTTATTAGCTTAATTGCATCAATTTGATCAAAGTATTGTGTTAACAACATGAGTCAACAGTTTAACATGCGTCAACTGTTGCTAGCTAGACGGCCAAAGCACAGATGAAGATGACATGTTCTTGCTTTTACTGTAACTATTAGGCTTTATGAATTTGCTTTTTGTGCCCCATTAGAAATGGTAAGAGACGAGACGCTTTTCTATTCATAGATTATTAATTCCAGCATCTGCTCCTCCATTAATTATTCAAAGCATCTCCCACTCTTTTAATTAGTCATTAAGGGATGTTTACTGGCTGAGGGAGGTCAAGAAAAAGAGGTTATGATGTGTGTCCGAGTGAGCCATGATGGGTTTGAGAACGTTCCTTAAAATACTGAACCCTGCAGCTTTGCTATGTGCGATTGATGTGAAAAGCGTACGATGATGGAGTCAAGAAGTTGAGGAATGCACAAAGCGGTCGACATCAGAGAGAGAGAGAGAGAGAGAGAAAGAAAGAGAGAGAGAGAGAGAGAGAGAGAGAGAGAGAGAGAGAGAGAGAGAGAGAGAGAGAGAAAGAGAGAGAGAGAGAGTGTGTGAGAGTGTGAGAGTGTGAGAGTGTGAGAGTGTGAGAGAGAGAGAGAGAGAGAGAGAGAGAGAGAGAGAGAGAGAGAGAGAGAGAGAGAGAGAGAGAGAGAGAGAGAGAGAGAGAGAGAGAGAGAGAGAGAGAGAGAGAGAGAGAGAGAGAGATGTAGGTACCACAGTGAACTGCTGGTTAGGAGACACTGTAAGGATCGGTGGGTAAGACACCGTGGACGGCTGGACAGACCAGAGAGGCTGAAGACACAGAACAGGAAGAGGAAACACACACACACACACAGGAAGAAAAATGAATTTAGTCCCAGATGTACAGGATGGAAAAAGTCAGGGAATCAGGAGAGAACGTGCAGATGGTTTATAAAGTCAATCAACACTGATAAACACAGATTAATTTCCCAAACCTAAGAACATTAATGTGGCTCCTAGAAAATGTATGTCCTTAAATAAATCCATAAAATGAATGATTCATCAGAGCAAATACGTCCTAATAATCCAGCACATCTAACCTAAAGACTGCCTCTGAACACCAAATCAAACCACTGGATTCATTAGTAATCGTCAGCAATGCTAAACTCACCTGTGACATGACGTGATTGGCGGGCTGGTGAGCGGCTGGAGGCGGAGCTACAGATGATTGACACCTGGAGGCCTGTGAGGTCATACTGGGGTTGTAGACAACAGCACTGCTTTCAGGGTTCAGGAAAGGCTGACCTGAGATCAGTCAAGAGGATTGTAGATTTAAAGCATCTTCTATATGTTTTATATATTTACAGTAGGGAATTTATAAAATATCTTCATGGAACATGATCTTCACTGAATATCCTAATGATTTTTGGCATAAAAGAAAAATCGATAATTTTGACCCATACAATGTATTGTTGGCTATTGCCACAGATATACCCGTGCGACTCGAGACTGGTGACGTGATCCAGGGTCGCATATTATATAGCAAATCTCATTGTTTATATAGTAGTAATGTACGTATATTATCGCCCAGCTCTAATCTGCTGAATGCAACTATAAGCATGAAGATATTAATAAACATTACTATCATGATTTTCTGTGAAGTTGCTTTGAAACTGAGTATTGTGAATGTGCTTTAGGAATAAATTGACTTGACTTAATGCTAATGTCCAGTATCGGCTCATTTGTTCACACTGAGAAAGATGAACCGCACTAGATTACGAACAACAGTGCAAATGAGCTAAAGTCTGAATATAAACCTGTAAATGATGACAAATGCAGCACATAAGACGGCACTGAGCTCCAGAACACGATCTCACATCCCAGAGGCCTCGGCAGAAGTAAGAAATTTCCCATTTGCAAACTCCGTAAAGGGGTCAATATGCAATTACACACCGGTGCTGCCTGGTGTAAATGCATTAGCGCTGGCCAAATAACGTGACCTAGCGGCTGCATGCATATTTTAAGGTCTCCAATGAAACAATATTTTACACGTGCGTCTGGCCCCGGACACATCACAAATGGCTTCATTAGGAGTTTGCCAGCAGGACACTGTGGGTGTATTTGCTGACTGAAGTCTGGGGTTGAAAGTGACCTTTATAAAACGTTTATTTTTATTTTTTATGATCACTATGAAGAAGAGATTTTAGGGCCCTATTATTATCATCATCATGTTTTATGATTTAATCATTCTGTGTTAAATCATAAATCCAGAAAATAAATTCTGAAAATACAAATCATAGATTCCTATTATTGTTAAAAAAAAAAAAAAAATTTTAAACAAATAATAATAATAATAATCTATGAATTAGGTTGTTAAAGTTTTATTAATTCAATTATGAATTCAATTTAATTGACTAGAAATGCTTTTTTGATTATGCAATTTTAATTAAACAATTAAAATAAAATCCAGAAAAATTAATAATAATAAAAAAAACATTTCATAGGGCTCTAAAAATTTAAGTTTTAATAAAAGTAATGTTTTATGGTTTAATAATTTTGTATAAAATAATATATCCAGAAAAATTCAAATCACATAATTTCTGATTTTTTTTTAAACAAAAGAAAAATAAGCCCAACTATTGTATTAAAAAAGTTGATTAGACATTATTTTTGATTATTAAAATTTCAATTAAACCATTAAAATGAAATCCAGAAACATTACAAAGGAAAGCATGGAATTTGAAAAAAAAAAAAAAAAGAAAAGAAAAAAGGATTTTGAGATTAAATCAAAGATATTTTTTAGGGCCCTAAAAATATGTTGTTAAATTTCATAAGTTCCATGATTTCAATTAATTAGATGTGCTTTTTGATTACTAAAATGTACTTTAAACATTAAAACAAGAGTCAAGAAAAATTCAAACGGAAAAATGAGGGCCCTACGATTTACAGAGCATCAATTAAAAACTTTGACCTTTCAGAAGAAAATAAAATCCTCATTACGAGCCCAAACAGTGATGCACCGTAAAACCCCACCATCAATTCAGCATCAATGTTTATGAAACGACAGTCTGAGACACACGGTTAAGATCAGGGTTAGTGGAGGATATAAAGACATGCATATCGAGAGAAATCAGTTGCACAGCGTTTACCAACCTGTATGAGGGTTGACCAGGATACTTCCGGCCGGTATCCCTGCGGCTTCCAGGGGAAGCAAATAGTAGCTAGCATTAGCCGTAGACGCTGGCGGCTCATAGCAAACGCCGCTACTAGCGCTGACAGGAGGATAGGCCATCGACTGCGTTAAAGCCACGGCAGAGGGAGGCTGGGATCGAGAGAGCGAACCCGTGGACGAAGCTACGCTACTACAAGAGTCAGAACCTAGAGAGGGAGTAACGACAGGAGCCTTAAAGGGATAGTTCACTCAAAAATGAAAATGTACTCTTCCTCAAGTCATTCTAGGTGTATATGACATCCTTCTTTCAAAAGTTATATTAAAAAATGTCCTGGTTCTTCCAAGCTTTATAATGGCAGTGAATGGCCATTTCTGTTTTGAAGTCCTTAAAAGTGCATCTATCCATCATAAAAGTGCATCTATCCATCATAAAAGTGCATCTATCCATCATAAAAGTGCATCTATCCATGATAAAAGTGCATCTATTCATGATAAAAGTGCATCTATTCATGATAAAAGTGCATCTATCCATCATAAAAGTGCATCTATTCATGATAAAAGTGCATCTATCCATCATAAAAGTGCATCTATCCATCATAAAAGTGCATCTATCCATCATAAAAGTGCATCTATCCATCATAAAAGTGCATCTATCCATCATTAACCCCCCAGAGCCGCGTGGAGCACTTTTATCATGGATAGATGCACTTTTATGATGGACAGATGCACTTTTATCATGGATAGATGCACTTTTATCATGGATAGATGCACTTTTATCATGGACAGATGCACTTTTATGATGGACAGATGCACTTTTATGATGGACAGATGCACTTTTGATGGATAGATGCACTTTTATGATGGACAGATGCACTTTTGATGGATAGATGCACTTTTATGATGGATAGATGCACTTTTATGATGGATAGATGCACTTTTATCATGGATGGATGCACTTTTATCATGGATGGATGCACTTTTATGATGGATAGATGCACTTTTATCATGGATAGATGCACTTTTATGGACTTCAAAACAGAAACGGCCATTCACTGCCATTATAAAGCTTGTAAGAGCCAGGACATTTGAAATTAGTATGTCATATACACCTAGGATGACATGAGGGTGAGTAAATCATGGGCTAATTTTCCTTTTTGGGTGAACTATCCCTTTAACATAGCAGCGGTGAGAGCGATCGCTCGTGAATTCACTGGGGATCGTGGAACATATTGGCAAAGGAAGCGCTGCAGTTATTAAAACACTGCAGAATATGGAAGTATAGAAAGCAAGGTCAGACGAATTTCAACAAGATGCTCAATTCAATTTCATTTCTAATTACCTCAGGGACCGAAGCAATGGAAGAAGAGAATAATTGTATTAGCCTGAGAATGACATATTAATTAATTTCTGATTAATGTCTCGGCTCATTTAGCAATTTACTTGTTTCTTGTCTCTTCTCTCAAATATGGGATGTTTTTTTTCCCATTTGAAATGAGAAGCACTAAACGTGTTCATGTCTCAAATGCCGTACAGGCGGAGGACGGTAATTTACATAAGCGCTACCATTCAACAGTTTGGTTATGTTTCTGGAAGAAGTCATCTTTTCTGCTCATCAAGGCTGAATTTATGTGATCAAAAATACAATAATTTTTTTTCAAATATTATTACATTTTAAAATAACTTTTCTATGTGAATATATAGTAAAGTGTAATTTATTCCTGTGATCAAAGCTGGATTTTCAGCATCATTACTCCAGTCTTCAGTGTCACATGACCCTTCAGAAATCACTCTAATATGATGATTTTGCTCAAAAAAACTTTTATTATTATGATCAATGTTGAAAACAGTTGACCTGCTTCAGATTTTTGAGGAAATCATAATGCTTTTTTCATGATTCTTTCATGAACAGAAAGAAAGAACAGCATTTGTGTGAAATAGAATCTTCTGTAACATCATTACTGTCTTTACTGTCACTTTTGGTCAATTTAATGCATCCTTGATGAATAATAAAAATAAAAAAAACATGTTAACATTAGTTAAAATGAACTAAGAGTGCAAAATACTTTCTAAAAAGCATTTATTGATCTTAGTTAATGTTAATTTCAATATTTACTAGTACATTATTAAAATCAAAAGTTGTATCCGAGTTCATATATTATTTCATGGACCTGAGCTGACATGAACTAACAATTAGCTGACATTAACAAAGATGAATAAATACTGTAACAAAGGTATTGCTATAACTAATGGTCGTACTAAGGTCTTATTAAGTGTCAATGAAAAAATCTGTACTGATCCCGAACTTTTAAAGGGTAGAGTATTAACGATCACCAATGAATTCAGAGGATTGTTAATAAAAGTGAATTTCAATGCATGCAGTGAGATACAGATGAGCTGGAATAAAGCATGCGGTTACGAGCAAGAATAAAGAGCATGAAATCATCAGAGGAAGAGGGAGTCAACAATCTCAGGGCTCGACGCTAAGGTCGGGACACTGGTTCAAATTTTTACTTCAATGGCCTCACCACAAAAAAATTATAAAGAAATAAAATAAAAGAGTTTCCCATTTCAATACCATCGCAAAAACTACTAGTCTAACTAATATAAACCTCAAACATCGTTAAAGACGAGTAAACAGTCAGTAATAAAATAAGGACAAATAACCAAATTACAAGCAATGGCCCAGATACATAAAATAGAACAAAAATACAAATTAAATAAACAGTGCTTTTCAGGTAGGTCTAACCTATCAGGTACAGAAACTGAATAAATGCAAATTACACTGCATAGTATAAATTAAATATATATAAATCCTTATTAAAGCTAAGAAGAGCAGTGAGAGATTTTCTCTTTGTCTTTTGTTGTTTAACATTAATGACAAAGACAGTATCAGGAATATTAGGCTGGTGTCACTTTAAAACATAGGCTAATGCATGGATCAAATATACTGATGCACAAGTGTTTTCTTTCTCAACTGTTAACGTTCACTTAAGATATAACCGACTGTTTACTAGGACACTCGCCATATTTTGACAATTTTGTGTGTATTTGTCAGTTTAAGTGCAGAGAGACGCGAAAGATAACTCAATCCAGTGTTCACGCACTGTGTGAGACGCGGCTTTCAAACGTGCTTTCACAGCATGCGAGTTCTCTTTAGTGTCCTCTTCTGCTTAAATGTTTAAAGGGTTAGTTCACCTAAAAATATTAGTTCTGTCAGTAATTACTCTCCCTCATGTTGTTCCAACACCATAAGACTTTTGTTCATCTTCGTAACACAAATTAAGATATTTTTGATGAAATCCGAGAGTTTTCTGATCCCTTTATAGACAGCAACGTCATTACAACTTTCAAGGCCCAGAAAGGTATTAAAGACTTCATTAAAATTGTCCATGTGACTACAGTGGTTTAAAACCCCTAAAATAATGACTTTATTCAACAGGTTCTTCTCGTCTGTGTCAGATCTCCTACGCTATTCTTGTAGTAAATGCAGTTAAGCACTTCCTGGTTCTAAGTCAGAATGCCAGCTAACTAGTGGTTGAACCACTGTAGTCACATGGTCTTTTTCAATGATGTCTTTACTACCTTTCTGGGCCTTGAAAGTGGTCATTAAACTGCGGTCTTTGGCTGGCTCAGAAACCTCAATCAATAACTGACAGAATTTTCATTTTTGTGTGAACTAACCCTTTAAATTAGCAACTGATGCAAATGTTAAACTTTCATGACAATGTTGCACTGGCCCGATCGGGACACTAACACTTCCGTCAACTGTCCCGAGCGTCCTTATTATCGAGGCCTGAATCAACAAATAAAACTAATAATCGTCTGTTGTCTTGTATTCATTACTTCAATGAGCTCACTGTTTCTGCCTTAAATTACATTGTTTAAATGAATACATTTTTAGCCAACTTTGATTTGCAGATGTACATTTCTGAAATGCATAACGGTAACACTTTACAATAAGGTTCATTAGTTAACATTAGTAAACTAACAATGAGTTAAAGTATTTATTCATCTTTGTTAATGTTAGTTAATAAAAATACAGCTGGTCATTGTTTGTTCATGTTAGTTCACAGTGCATTAACTAATGTTAACAAATACAGCCTTTGATTTTAATAATGTATTAGTAAATGCTGAAATCAATATTACTAAGACTGTTGTCGAAGTATTGTTCATTATTAGTTCATGTTTACTAAGCTAGTTAACTAATGAACCATATTGTGAAGTGTTACCTGCATAACTTAGACAGTCTGATAACAGATCACTCTAAACTGTAATGTGGACTCATGCATTTTCTGTAAAGCTGTATATTGTGAAAAGCGCTATACAAATAAATGTGAATTGAATTGTCCTGTGGTGTCACTCACCTGTCTTTGAGAGCCGGCCCACACTCTTACTGCTGCTGGAGCTGTCGCCGCGGGTCAGGACCGGGATGCCACTGAAGCTGCTGGCTTTGGTCATGGCAGGCTTCAGGTTGCGGTTCGAGCTGTCCGAATCCGTGCTGCTCCACGGACGCGGCTCTGAAAACCTGGCCTCGTTCTCGGAGCTGCTCTGGCGGCTGTTTGCCGACCGATCGTCTTTCAGCCTGCGCGAGAACATCGGACAGCTTTATTAGCCGCGTTTCCATTACCCTTCAAATTGCGCAAACTGAAATTGCAAATTGAAAATACGCCCAATGGAAACACGTCAATTTCGCAAAAACTCCCATTTAATCGCAAAAAACAGTTTTTACGCTCGCATGAGGAGGTTTTTCAGGCAATTCGAAAAATAAATATTTTCGCAAAACTGCAATGGAAACAGTTTTTGCGCATTCACAGGTCACCTGACGTAGACGACGCGGTGTGTTTGGACAGAAGACGAGACAGAGCTCTTTATTAAATTCATAAAAGACAGAAGAATTACAGAAATACTGGATTCTAAACCTCAAAGAAATGCCACAATCAAGACCTCGAAGCAGAAATGAGTGAGAAACACCCAGAAACTCCTCATATGAGCCGCTCACAGTATAAGGGTCTTTCCTTACCATTAATGATTGGATAACACACACGTCTCCTTTGATTAATAATAATGGCCAGTGCAGTGGCTGAGATACATAAACCGACCAACAACCGTTGCCATGATTTTTTGATTGACTTATCGCAAGAGGATAAAAATGTACGTTTTAGTCGCATAACATCGGTTAATGGAAACGCCGTCATTTCGCAATAGTTTTTTGTCGACATTTAGAAAGAAAAAAAAAATAAGAGAAAGAAAAAAAGAGAAAAAAAAAAAGAAAAAGAAAGAAAAGAAAAAAAAAATCGTAAAAGTTTTGCGCAAATCTGTAATGGAAACGCGCCTACACAAAACTACCAGCTTCAATTCACTTGCAGGTCATGAGAATATGATGAACGGCAGTGATTACCTGAAGATCTGCCGTCTCTGCTGTATGTTGTTACACATCTCGTCCTCCTGAATCCTGGAAAACATGTCGCTTATTACTTGACGTTCAACGTGATTTATTATGGCAGTACGGGCAACTTAAGCTAAAGTCAGCCTTATTTCTACAGCGCTTTATACAATACAGATTGTTTTAAAGCAGCTTTATAGGTATAAGCAGGAAAATCAATGATGAAAATGTCATCAAATATGAGACAAATTAGCAGCTCTACAAAAAACAAGTGTCGTTATTCAGTTCAATTTAGTTCAATGTTGATTTAATTCAATAATATCAGTGTTGCAAAGTTCAACAGTTATGAAATTAATTCAATTCAGCTGTAAAGCAGCTCTACAGATAACAAGTCAATTCAGTTCAAGTTTTGTTCTCATCTGGTTGAGTGGTTAATTTGATAATATCGCTGAATATTAAGTTTATAGTCAAATCAAATACTGTCTGGCACCCATTTACTCCCATAATGAAAGAGTGATGCATGATATTTAATAAGAACAAAAACTGTAGGGTGGGACTTGATTTTCTCTATGTTGTCTATTCCTCTTAATCTAGTCGTCTAATATGACATGGTATATTACAAATGTTGTACGAATTGCTTTTGTTCCTTTTTTGCAAGTCGTTTTGAATAAAAGCAAAACTAAATGCATAAATGTAAATATTCAGTTCAGAGCGTGAAACACCCATCATTTGACATTTATGCATTAGGCAGAAGCTTTAATCCAAAGTGACTATATGTGACCCTGGACCACAAAACCAGTCACATGGGTCAATTTTATGAAATTGAGATGTATACATCATCTGAAAGCTGAATAAATAAGCTTTCCATTGGTGTGTGGTGTGTTAGGATAGGACAATATTTGGTTGAGATACAACTATTGAAAATCTGGAATCTGAGGATGCAAAAAAATCAAAACATTGAGAAAATCTCCTTTAAAGTTGTCCATTTATGTTGGCGATTGTGCTGCATTCACTCACAAAAATAAATGTTTTATATATTTACAGTAGGAAATGTACAAAATATCTTCATGGAACATGATCTTAATATCCTAATGATTTTTGGCATAAAATAAAAATCGATAATTTTGACCCATTCAATGTATAGTTGGCTATTGCCACAGATAAACCCGTGCGACTCGTGATCCAGGGTCACATATTACATTTCAGTTCATGCATTTCCTGGGAATCAAACCCATGATCTTGGCGTTGCTAGCGTCATGCTCTACATGCATTTCCCCTAAATTCTGTGTCTCTCGTCTTACACTCACCTTTGATCCAGCGGGAAGGCGTCTAAACCCTGCAAAAGAGATTCAAGGCTGTTAAAATTGCATTTCAAAGACCCATAAGCACACGATCATGTAGCCGTTAATGCATCTTACATCAGCGAAGATCCTCTCTCGCACCTTCTGATATTCCTCCTCACGCTCCTCGATTGACTTGCTTCTCCTGTCCTCTTTTAGTTTCATCCGCATCTGAAACACACGACGCTCTTTGAACATTCCCTGCGGTTTATGAAGTATTACATTACGTTATTATGCGACCTAATAACCATGTTGGCTTTATTAGCAGCTCTCCACCTACCATGTTGTCGTCTTTGTCTACGCTGGAGTTGTCCCGTTTTAAGATGTAGCGCTTCTGGAAATCATCCGTCTTGTCGTCTTTGATGTGTTCGGAAAACTTTTGATCTGGTCTGCACACGTCGGGGGGAACAGAGAGAGAAACACAAATGAGACACTTTCCAGGAGAAGCGCTGTGTTTACACGGCCGCTTTATTCCGTCACATACACAATCCCATCTCAAATCCCTCATAATTACGTTTCTGCTCTAAAACTCATTTCAAAAGGATCAAATGCAAAAGACGCCGCAGTCGCTCACATCCGTGTATTGCTGGTTTTGTTGATGATGACACATTTCCCGGTTTGGTCGACGTTGTGGTCTAAGCCGAAGTAAGCAGAGACTCGGTGCAGGAGCATTCGGTGATAGGAGGTCATGGGCGGAAACTTTCTCCTCTGACACCTGGAACACACAGAAAACACATCGTTTAAACATTTGAACAAATCATTAAATTGTTAGAGTTATATAAATTTAATTGATTTGATTTCTGATTATTAAAATTTAGTTAAACAATTAAAGAATCCAAAATATACTCAAACGGATTAATTTAAACATTTTAACAAATCATTAAATTGTTAAACAATTAAAAAAGAATCCAAAATATATTCAAACGGATTAATTTAAACATTTTAACAAATCATTAAATTGTTAGAGTTATATAAATTTAATTGATTTGATTTGATTATTAAAATTTAGTTAAACAATTAAAAAAGAATCCAAAATATATTCAAACGGATTAATTTAAACATTTTAACAAATCATTAAATTGTTAGAGTTATATAAATTTAATTGATTTGATTTGATTATTAAAATTTAGTTAAACAATTAAAAAATAATCCAAAATATATTCAAATGGATTACTTTAAACATTTTAACAAATCATTAAATTGTTAGAGTTATATACATTTAATTGATTCAATTTTTTATTATTAACATTTAGTTAAACAACTAAAATATATTCAAATGAAAAAATAAAAATTAAATTTAAACATTTTAACAAATCATTAAATTGTTAGAGTTATATACATTTAATTGATTCGATTTTTGATTATTAAAATTTAATCAAACAATTAAAAAAGAATCCAAATATATTAAAATGGGGGGAAAAAAAACAGAATTTTGGAAAATAAAATGGAGTTTGTGAAAAAATAAAATGGATTTCACAGGGCCCTAAAATTTAAAACTTTGTTAAACTTTTTAATAAACTGCTGCTATATTGTATACATTTCATTATTTTAACGTATTCTACATGCTTTTTGGTTACTTGCATCAAATTTAACAATTAAAATGGAATCCAGAAAAATTCAAACAGAAAAAAATGAATTTTGGAAATAAATAAAACAGATTTCATAGTTGCAATGAAGGACTCACTCGTTATTACTGATGAAGTCGAGGATGTCCTGCTCCAGCTTCAGCAACATCATTCGGTCCCTGTCGATAAACGTCGACTTTTAGCCATTTAACACATAATGATTCAAAACGGGTATAAATATAACCAGCACTTTCCACATCAGGGTACAAAAAATAACTAAAACAAATGTTGAATGACCACCTCTAGAGGTCAAATGAAGTATTACACATCAAATTTAACAATTAATCCGTAATAACTGTTCCAAAGTCAAAGTTATGTCCCTTGTTGTTCTGTTTTGTTAATTGTTTTTGGTTTTAGAGCATTGTGCAGCACACTGGTCAGCTGTGGTTGTTCTTAATTGTGCTTTATAAAGATTAAGATAGGCACTGGTTGTGGACAGTGTGCTCACAGAGGTCAAAGGTGTCTGACCTGGGGTTGTTCTTCAGTGTGTTCGCCAAGAACTCGTGCAGGTCGATGCCGGTGGAGTCCGTGTAATCCTGGCTGGAGTCTTCAAAGAGAGGAGAACAAGTTCATTGTTAACATGTTCACATTTTCTTTGTCTTTAAAATCGAATCGCACAACACAACGCACCTCTGGACAGCATCTTGCGTGGCATTTTCTCAAGCTTGTTGGCACTTTTGTCTTTATCATCATCATCGTTTGCCGTAAGAGGCGATTCTTCTCTGTCAAACGTCTGGGAGAATTTAATACGATCTCCATCCTGTGGGGTGAAGATGAACAGAACGCTAATGGAGCAGAACAATAAGCACATTTTCCACAACACTACACCAATATCTGAATGAAAATATAGACTTGTGTTTGTGTCATCACAGTTCTGGCTAACTACCTCAATCATATTTTTAATAAAGCCACTGTGATAAAAGGAATAGATGAATATCATTAATTAAGTGGTCTGTTATTAATAATATTGCCGTTAATGACAATAAAACAGCAATACTGACAAGAAAAAGAGAAATTTTAATTATTTTAATTAGTATATTTTGTTGTATGAATATCTGAATATGCAATATATCAAAAGAAAGAGCATGGCCTCTGGTTTGTCAACACTTGAATGTGGGTAAGTTTCATAAAAAAGCAACATTTTGAGCAAAAAGCTGAGAAAATCGGGTTTTGTCACATACTACGTCCAGAATGATGATCAAAACACAGATCGAGTCCATCAACACCCATAAAGCTTCACAGTCCTAGAGCTCGTCGTGGTTCGACATTTCATTCAGTAACATTTGGCCGTTTTGATTCACATGCTGTTTAATGTGGATGATCGCGTTATTTTACATATGCTAACATATGATATGGCTTGTTTCTGCTGCTTCTTCGCCTGTGTTTTGATGAGATTCAGTACTCGTTCAGAAGTTGCGTAATAGCGCCCCCTACCATATAACAGTGAAAACACAGGAAAGCCAGAAATTTCCGTTAATGGCGGGGAAAGGGTTAATATTTTTTACATAAATATGTAAGATATTAATATTATGTAGCTGAATTATTACTAGTCACAGCAGGGCGAAATGTACAGTATGTTATGTCACATATGAGACATATTAAAACATGATGCATGTGTGTTGAGCAGCACGTCATGAGCTGGACTGCATTGACCGTTGATGATGTTTACCTGGTGGTCTTGAGGCAGTTGTGTGGTAATTGTGGAAGGAGAGGGTTCTTCACAAATGGCCAGGCTCCGAACTAACTTTAACTTTGCGTTAGACTGGAGAAGAGTACGGGTGAAGGTTACACACAGAGTCATTGACTTTCACAAGCAGAAGTGCATGAACGCATGGCAAAACTAACTCCTGAAAACAGGGAGCAAATACACTACCAGTCAGAAGTTGTGGATCTGTAAGAGTTTTAATGCTTTTAAAAGCTTGTTTTAAAGTCTCTTCTGCTCACCAAGGCTGCATTTGTTTGATTAAAAATACAAAAAAGAACAGTGATATTGTTAAATATTATGACAATTTAAAATAACTGTTTTCTATTTCAATATATTTTAAAATTTAATTTATTTCTGTGATCATTTCAGCATCATTACTCCAGTCTTCAGTTTCACACGATCCTTCAGGAAACATTCTGATATAAACAGTTGTGTACATTTTTTTTTTTTTTTCAGGATTCTTTGATGAAAAGAAAGTTGAGGAATAAAATTATTGATTTCTTTTATTTCTTTCCCCAAAAAAATAAAATAAAAATTCTTACTGACCACAAACTTTTGAACGGTAGTGTTTAATGTTACAAAAGCTTTCTATTTCAGATAAATGCTGTTCTTTTGAACTTTCTATTCATCAAAGAATCCTAAAATAAAAATATAACGGTTTTCAACATTGATAATAATCATAAATGTTTCTTGATCATCAAATCATCATATTAGAGTGATTTCTGAAGGATCATGTGACACTGAAGACTGGAGTAATGATGCTGAAAATTCAGCTTTGATCACAGGAATAAATTACATTTTACTAAATATTCACATAGAAAACAGCTGTTTTAAATTGGAATAATATTTCACAATATTACATTTTTTTTGTATTTTTAATCAAATAAATGCAGCCTTGGTGAGCAAAAGAGATTCTTTTAAAAACATTAAATAAAACTTAATCGAAAACTTTTGAACGGCAGTGTTTATTTTAAAAAAATCCCATGCAAACATAACAAACATGGGTCACTGATTATGAAACGGCCTCATCAAACTGAATGCAAACGTGTGATCAAACGTATGATCCTCAGGAAAGACTGATGAGAATCATGCAGAGAACTGAACCAAATCATGACGGCGGCACAAGGCGACGTCTCCGAACTCCTCAGAACACACAAGCCACCCGTTACAATGAACAAACACACAGTGACCGACAGCAAACACTGAACCGTCTGACGGATGGAAGCAGCAAACACTCGTGCTCATGCCTCAGGACGCGGTACCTTGGGTCTTTTAGTGCCTTGTCCGGGGATTTGCCGCTGTATGGAGGGCAATGAGACACAATGAAGCATGTGAATCTCACCGAGATTAATGTTTCTAAATCACAAGCTATAAAAAAGCTCAGCTCTGCATGAGATGCTACAGAGAAACGGACATAAGGCCACATTCATCTGAACCACTTATCAGAAAAACTATTTTTCCTGTGTCATAATTTCCTGGTGATTAAACATCACATGAGTGAACCAGCAACTGCTTCTCCTTTCTTCATGGATTCATTTAGGGAAAAATATACTTTGTTTCTGAGATCGACCACAGGAATATTATTTCTCTGGAACACTGGCGTAAAATAAATATATATTCAACACTAAACCAGTCCTGGGATTTATGAAAACCTTTCATTCAAATATATTGGACACGATTAGATTAATAAAAGGCAGGAGTGTCAATCAAAAGCCATCATTAGATTTACAGCTGCACATCTTCCCTCATTGGACACGAGAAAGAAAAAGAGTGTCACGCTCTTGAAATGTCCTTTTAGGATACCTTTGAGGTTTCTGCTAATATAATATAATGGAAATATGATCCCTCAGGATGAAAACCCATTACAAAATCACTCTGGACACACTGGAAAAAAAATAATTATATTAAAAAATTATATATAATAAAATAAATATATAAAGTTATATGGTAGCACTTAGATTAGGGAACACATATTGAGTATTAAGCTTATTAGCATGCATATTACTAGGATATTGGCTGTTTATTAGCACTTATAAAGCACATATTAAAGCCTTATTCTGCACGACCATATTCAACATCCCTTAATCTACACATAACCACTACAACCTTACTATCAATAAGCAGTAATTAGGAGTTTATTGAAGGAAATTCATAAGATCATTATATTAAAAAAAATTGCAATTAATATCTACATTTAAATTATTGTTTTTTTTATATAATAATTTAAATGTAAATATTATATATGTAATATAATTAAAAGTGATTGTGTTCCCTAATTTAAAGTGTTACCAATTATATATATAAAATTATTATATTAAAAATATCTATAATTTAAAAACATAATAAATATATGTTTATATTATATAAAATGCCATATATATATATATATATATATATATATATATATATATATATATATATATATATATATATATATATATATATATATATATATATATATATACACACATATATATACACACACATATATATACACACACATATATATACACACACATATATATACACACACATATATATACACACACATATATATACACACACATATATATATATATATATATATATATATATATATATATATATATAATTAAAAGTAATTTCAATATTATATAAATATACTGTATATAAAAAACAACCACATTCAAAACATTTAAATTCTATATACATTTAATATTAAGTATATATAATTTATTATATATTTATATAGACACACACGCACGCACACACACGCACACACACGCACGCACACACACGCACACACACGCACACACACGCACAGTGATCCAGTACATCATTTGTTCACATGTCTTTTGTCTCGATTGTTCTCTCAGCCTGAACACACAGAAGTGGCCGATTGTTAATAAGCACAGGGTGTCTTTACTGAATAATGACGGATGGTTATTCAGCTTTAATTGGCTATTGAACATAATGTATTCCCTAAGAGGCTGAATCTGGCATACGGCCACACAGAGCCTCACTGACAACTGATGCTGGAAGAGTCTGTGTAACGTGGCCGTCTGCGCTCTCAGTAAAACACACAGGTAGAGTTGCATTGTGGGCAGGAGCTGCCAAGATCCGCGAGAGAAGAGCCAGATGGCCATGAAGACCCTCGCTGAGTCCCTTCGGGCAACATGCGGGACGTTCACGGCTGTCGACTCGGTCATCCGCTCTCTTTTCACTAGCGCTTTTCAAAACATGGCAAAGGGAATTAAACGCAAAGGAAGAGGAAAGTGTCTCCGTATCAGAGAGCGCTGTAACCTTCACCATCTGAAGACGGCCGAGAGTTTGTCCATGTCTGCCGCTTCTCATAACACAATTACCCGGCGATTGATCGCTCGACTCCTGAGGGCGTCTGTGGCTAAACAGAACAATCGCTTCGGTCGTTTGTTTTGCTGACCCTTGCTCTCCGTACAAACAAAGGGACAATCCGTTTCTGCAGCACAGAACGAACTATAACGATCGATATGTGCGAAGAACAATGTCATCACAGCAAACGGCCTGTAGGGGGTTAACGATCAATTAAAAACCTATCAATAATTGCACATCTGAATGTGCTAGTTTATTTAATCCAATCACTGCAGAGCATTATGTAACCTGCTGCGTGCAAAATAATAATAATATTGTATTATTATTAGTCTTCATCTCATTTGAGTGTTCGCAAACACTTTCTGACTGGGAGAAAACTTTGGTAACACTTTACAATAAGGTTCAATAGTTAATGTATTAATTAACATGAACAATACAGTATTTGTTCATCTTTGTTAATGTTAGTTAATAAAAATATAGCTGTTCATTGTCAGCTCATGTCAGTTCACAGTGCATTAACTAATGTTAACAAGATTTTAATAAAGCATTAGTAAATGTTGAAATTAACATTAACAAAGATTAATAAATGCGGTACCACTTTATTTTACAGTGTCCTTGTTACATGTACTTACCATAGTAATAACAGTAAATTATGCATAATTACATGCAACTAACCCTCAACCAAACCCTAATCCCTAACCCTATAGTAAGTACCTGTAGTTGCTTAATATTACTCAGTACTTACATAATAAATGTATAATTACACTGTAACACGGACACCTCAAAATAAAGTGTAACTATAAATGCTGTATAAATCATGTAAACTAATGTAGTTAACTAATGTTAACTAACGAACCTTATTGTAAAGCGTTTCTCTCCAATAAGCTTGTGATTTTTGTTCTTTAAGCTGGGAACTTCAACTGAAATGAGAGGCTCTGAAGGAAAGCCAGACTCTTTTGTCCTGACGTCACGTTACCTGCGTCTCAGTCCTGTCGTCGCTGCAGTTTTCATGGTGGCGTTGGTTCTGTGACGTGTCGAGGTCGAGGTCGTGGTCGGCTGCGGTCGAGGTGTTTTCGTCCAGAGCTCTCATAGTCTCACTGACAGTATCAGACATCCTCATCAGACACGGCTACTTGGAGCGTCTACCAAGAGCCTGGAACCTAAAACACATGCTTGAATTATTTTAATGCATTTCTAAAAAAAAAATAAATAAAAAACTAAGAATAATAATAAACGAAACTACCTCTAATATCATCAGTGGCTGATTCGGTTGCTTTATCATTAAGCACTAGGGGTGTAACGAGACCCTCATGTCACATATTGATATTATTGCGATACTACAAGACGTATGATAAAAGGTTGAATGAACTGTTGATTAAAATACAAAATTTGATATTACATTGTGTGTGTAAATGAATAGTCTTGGACTTGGTGCTGGAAACCCAAAGCACAGGACAATAGAGACACCAGAATAACAATATTCATGATTCTGAAGCTGAAAATACAGAATTATTTTAGACGAATATGCTTGCATTGTTTCACGACTAGATATATTTAAAATAATGTTTTTTACTGGTAACATCAGTCATTTGGCATTATCAGGACCCACAATAGTCCCCCATTGCATTATTATACATTATATTCAAGATTATATACAGTAGTTTAATGTAGTACTGACACTAAAACTCTGAAAACTTGAGTTTTTTTCTCATTTTGGGTGAACTATACACAACACATATTTCTGCATTTTTGTATTGCGATATATAGTGCCACGATATATTGTTACACCCCTATTAAGCACATATAAATCTCAAGCGTTTGTGCTTTTCAATGATTTAACTACAAACCGCAGGTATTTGCTGCAAATCGGTCAATATGAGCATAAAAAGCATGAGTTTATATAAAAAAAAAATGCATGACGTCTTCACTGACGTAGTTGAGTTCTCAAGGGAGACGGTGTGCATGAGTGCTGTTACCCAAACCAATTAACCTCTAGCAATTATGAGCCGAGTGTCTTGCACAAGAATCTGAAGGGCAAAATGAGTTAATGAGAATTACACTCGTCTCAGACTTTCATTAACACGTTAGCACCGAGTGAGATTTCTAACACGCGCAGCGGTCCAAATCCCCACCGAGACGACACCTCATCCAGATGGTGGAGAAACCTGTGAATGCAGTCGGCGTTAGCATCAAACCGCACGCAAAAACATCGACGAGGACGGCTTTGAATCAAAATGACTTGTTACTTGCTTATAAAATAGCTATTAAATGATAAAAGACTTTTATAGATGAGCAGAAAGCTCTTTCTCTTCGTCACACTGTATCCTGGTGTTTTAAAACACACGTTTTTGCCCGCAGAAAAGCTTATTTTTTTACCCATAAAAAAAAAGAAAGAATCGAGTAAGAAAGCATCATTAGATTTAAAATTTCATTAAGTATGAATTATTTGTATGATTTTGAGGAATTGCTCAAGTGTGTTGCCTAAAAGCACTTTTTTTTTTTACTTTTCTATAATCCATTACTATAGTATTTTTAGTATTTATCATACATATGCAAAATTCAAAGGTGCATTAAGGATTCATTTCACATCGGTCATGCTGTTAGTTTTCAGTATTACTTTCAGTCCATTGAAGGACCAGCTCAAATATTAGTGTTTGATTGCAGTGATGAAACTGATCTTATGCAGAAAAAAAAAATACTGAATTACATTTTGTCAGCATTGTGCAATGCATGGCGTTAAAAAAACAAACAAAACACCTGTCTCTAATTTATAGCAAACTATATCATGCTTTTAAAATCAAGTTTTGGTTTCATTAATTTCTTTCAAAGAGTTAACTCAATAAAAAAAGGTTTCTCACTGGGTAAAACATGCTTGAGGGATTAAGAACATGTTGGTGGATCTTCTCCTTATACTAAAAACTTGACTAAACGAGAGTGTTTCAGCTTCACGAGCGGCGCCGTTACCCGATGGCGGCCTGTTGACGTCGCCCTGGCGTGAAGACCGAACCCTGGTCCGTTTCAGTGGCGCTGTTGAGCGTGTTGTGGCATGAGTTGAAGCGGCGGCCCATGTCCTCTTCACCAGCACCACAGCCAGATCACAACAGCGCCGGCCGCCAACAAGCCTCTCATGTCCTTCAGGAACCTGCAAACACAGACAGATAGACAGATGGTTTGATTTAATGCCATGTCAGCATCTAAGGCTATTTTCATGGCAAAAATTCAATTACAAAAATACAAATATCATATAAATACAATAAAACCAAGCAAACAAACACAAGAAGTCATATTATAATTTTTTTTTTTAAATAACATATGATAAAAAAAAAAAAAATCCAAAACCTTTTCAGGCATAATCTTACTAAATAAGCCTGCAAACAACGGGTCAGAACATGAATGCAAGAAAAAAAATGATTTATTCGCTTGCAAAGTTACCCTGATTTGTGGTTTTTGAATGAGCTCTAATGCAGAACGGACCACAGCATCATTGAACAAGAGCTTTGAATATTTCCCTGCGATGCACTTTGACCTTTAGTAAAACGACATGAAAACAAGGTCAGAGATGAAAGAGGGTGCAGCTAAACAAACACTCGCCGGGGCAGAGCGCTGACGACGCAACGCATTTATCAGCCAAATGCGAGCGAAGCGCCGCTTCTGCATTATTTAAGAGGCTGATGGCCGCGGCTGATTGATATTCATGAGATCTGAAGCCTCAGGGTGTGTGTGTGTTGTCATTGCGCACACACACACACACAGGTAGCTGTCAAATCACTGCGTCTGTTCGCCGCATGTGGGAGTGACGGCGCGCTATACACTCGCAAACATCCTTCAAAATGAATTCTGCAAACTCCCATATTCCCTTCTTAAACGCAGCGCTCGAACAGCATTTGGGCCGTAACGCGGAGAGAAACAGCTTGTTCTCTTATCCGAACCGGACGCCAGGAAAGATGGAGACTCGACAGGGGACAAAGAGGAGGAAAGGGACGCGTGCCAGGATCTGGTGACACCATACGCTTGCACGGACACACACCTTCAAAACGAGGACAAGAGAGAGAGAGAGCACAAACACGGCGTGAAATCCAGCAACAGAATTGGTCACACTGAATGTAAAATGCACAACAGTTTACAAACTCTGATAGAGGCTTAAAAACATGACTGGATTTCCATAAATCAGTATTTTTCCCTCAAGCTGGCGCGCATCTGAGGACGGAGTCCACATTCGGCGCTAACAGGCCCGTGTGTAGCAGACAGAAACGATGTTTGAATGAGACGTCTCACGGTCGAGCGCGCCGGGAACTGCTGACAGGAGGATTGGGAAAATGAAACGGGGAAAGAGAAATACACAGTTTGATGGCACTATCAATCTGAACTCCTCAAATGAGACATAGGTGTTGCTGTCAGACGAGCGCTGCACATGTATTGATTTTGTCAGCTTAGACAAATAAGCCGTTTGTTCTACATGCAGTTCGTGAAATGTTCAACACAGACGGCTGACGATATAAGCCACGTCTCAAACCCTGAAAAACTGAGAATTACGTAAAAAAATCAAAAAATATAAAAGGCTGTCCTAAAAATGAACAGTGAATGTACTATTTAAACCCAGCAGTGCATTGTAATTCATATACATTTAATCATTTTGCAGACGCGTCACCAGGTGTAATCTATGCTCTTAATTAACGACTGCATATAATAAATAACAGCTTTTTGTTATTGAGCTTTTCCTTCATACATTCATAACCACGGCGTACTTATTAATACGAGCCCCATCTGTTCCGCAAGTCATTATTTTTCGGTCAATTATGCACAGATGATTGACAGCTGCCTAAAAATACAGTATAAAACAGTTTATTATTAAAAAAAATAGAGAAAGAAGAGCGAGTTTTGTGATATTAACCGAGACAAAACGAGTTTCTAATTCTAATTTGAATTAAAAATGCTTTATTTCTACAGCGCTTTATACAGTACAGATTGTTTCAAAGCAGCTTCACATTGATAATAACAGAATCAGTGATGCAAACTTCATCAAATATGAGACAAATTCAGCTGTAAAGCAGCTCTGAAAAGACAATATGATTCAGAAAAACTGAATTTTCAAGTCAAGTTTAGATTTAACAGAAAGTGTGCAAATTAAATGCATTTATAAATCTGATTTCATCAGAGAGGACGAGGACACTCGGATGCCGCTCGTGTGATCAAACACCTCCATCTGCTCAGTTACACAACCACATGAAACACACCGAACAAAGCCCATCTCCACACACACAGGAAATCACAGGTAAAACACACACACACACACACACGCCAAACTTCAGACTGAAATACAAGCAGTCATCACACACTGATCAAGTGCACTTCACAGCAACTGTTAGAGTAAACGGCAGCGCTCACACATTAACAAACCGCGCCAGCACATGATCGTCCTCACCTCACACGACACCAGCTCAGCTCTACAACACCGGACTGGAGAACGTCTCCGGTCCAAAAGCACATTCACCTCCTCTGAAACGAGCCCCACGACAGCAACAACTCCAGCATATGCATTTACAGTCACATTTATGCCTTTAGCACATGCTTTTATCCACTACAACACTGGAGAACTTCTCGATCGCAATGAACTGAGATAGGAAGAGACGTTTCACAGACTGTCGAGATCTCAGCATCACATTCACCTCGAGCAACTACAGCATATTCATTTACACTCACATTTATGCATTTATCCAAAGAAAACCCACAATTCACATTCATTTACACTCACATTTATGCATTTCTCCAAAGAAAACCCCAAATTCACCCTGAAACGAACAGTTTGCATTGCTTTTTCTGCCTTGAGCAAAGTTTCAAACACCTGAATCTTCACGCATTACCTGTGCGTCCGCATCGAACACTCACCTGACACATGTTCGCTGTCATTATTTCCATGGATCAGAGGGTTAGTTTCCATATTACCCGAGACTGCATGGGCTTCTGCGCTCCCTAAAGCGCCTCCTCCTCTTCCTCCTCCTTCTCCTCCTCCTCCTCCTCCTCTCTGTGTCTCAGTCTTCAGCGAGAGCTTCTCTGTATGCGTCTAACTCTCGAAGCCCATGGCTGAGACTCTCGCCCGAAGCCTCAGAGACAGCGGCAAATCAACGGCTGGCCAACGTGATGTCATTAGCGCTCAGCCAGTCAGAGCGCGCGACTGCGCTCGCGGCACGTCACTGGCTAAATTGAGCTCTTCATTAGCCAAACAGCCGAGCCCGAGGTGTCAGGGGGGAGACGTGGGTGGTTTACCTTCACCCCCAACCCCAAAAATACCCCCCCGAGCGCATTGTTGGGAGGGGTTGGTGGTCTACAGAAGCCGGGTCACATGCCAGATCCATTTCAAGAGGGTTTAATCAATAATTGTAGGGTGCTTTTCAATTGCCGTCTGCACACGGACAGTCATTAAGATTAGCACTATTCAATTAAATGGCCCACAAACGCCAGCAAATATTTCAAATGCACAAATGACAAACGCTCCCAACAACCCTTTATTTCCATAGCGCTTTATACAACACAGATCATTTCAAAGCCACCAAATATTTCAAATGCATAAATTAGTGTGTCTGTTTCAGATAAAACGCTCTAAAACACTCCAAACAACCCTAAAACAAGTCAAGTCACCTATATTTCCATAGTGCTTTATACAACACAGATCGTTTCAAAGCCACCAAATATTTCAAATGCATAAATTAGTGTGTCTGTTTCAGATAAAACGCTCTAAAACACTCCAAACAACCCTAAAACAAGTCAAGTCACCTATATTTCCATAGTGCTTTATACAACACAGATCGTTTCAAAGCCACCAAATATTTCAAATGCATAAATGAGTGTCATTTTTAGATAAAACGCTCTAAAACACTCCCAACAAACCCGAAACAAGTCAAGTCTGCTTTATTTCGACAACGCTTTATACAACACGGATCGTTTCAAAGCAGCTTCACTGTGATAAACAGACAAATAACAGAATCAATGATGCAAACTTCATCAAATATGACACTTTTCAAATCAAATTATGCAGCTCTAAACAGACAATAGTGTCATTACTCAGATAAAATCAGGTCGATGTTGATTCAATTCAGTTCAATGTTGCAAATTCGTCAATTATGAAACCAATCGGATTCAGCTCTATTGAAGACAAGTGTCATTCATCATTCAACTCAATTCAGTTCAAGGTTCGTTCTCATCTGAGAGTGTCAACAAATATTGATCAATGAATATTAATTGATTTTTACAAATAGGCCTACACAAGCAATAACCAAACAGTGGCAGCAAACAGCTGTTAATTTAACATGTTTTCTAAGCGTTACTTTGATTTTAGACTTATAAATAACTGATGCACATGCAACATAAAAAAAAAAAGGTAAAAAAAGGTAATAACGGCACAAAAAAATAAAAAAAAGGTCCAACAACACCATAATTTACATATAATTAAACCAAAATTCTCATTTAGATGTGCTCACATCTTTACACTTCCACTGCACTGAAATAATTGCACCGCTGATAAACTGCACGCAGGAATCTTCACCCCATAATCAATTTATTTCAATTTATGTGTGTGTGTGAACTATTACTCAACGAGAGGAGATGAAGATTTGCTCCCGCACGGAGACAGAAGAACGGACACCTCGTGTCTCTCAGACAATTACTGCAGCCGCAGCGTAACATGGAGGCACTAATATCTATTTTCAGTGGAGCACCACAGAGCTGCGACGCAGGAAAGCGTGCGTTCACTGAACGCTGTTACATTAGTCCTCAGAAAAAACAATGCGACGAGTAATAACGCGGCAGCACATAATATCCTAATAATGAGAAGATGATGAGAAACATTATGCGAGCTGTATTTGTGCACCGTTTTATTGACAAACGTGAGCAAATAGCCGCGAGTCTCGCATTTAAAATCGTCTGTGACATGTTAATATTTGATGATTTCTCCTGAAAGCGCACACACACACACACACTCCATATTCGGTTCTGAGGTGTGTATCTGTAATTGCTCAAAGGAACAATGAGGTGCTGAAAACACGACCCAAATTGACACGCGTGTCATTGAGCTGCCGCACAAGTTTATTACCCGTGTTCAGGTGGTGAAGTCAGATTGACAGGCGGAGGTGCGAGCGGTGTGTGTGTGTGGGCGAGAAGCATCAACACATCAGGGCACACGGGCGGAGAAACTGCCAACAACTGTGGCGTGACCTTCCAGGAAAAACCCTGAGCCAACATCACAGCATGGCGAGTTCGACGCTCCCTCTTCACTTTAACACGTGAGCGCCGGTGCCTTCGAGACTGACGAGGACTCGTGTCACTAAACCGGACGTTTCTCAACACATTAGCTTACAAGATTGGGCAGTTAGAGAGGAGGAACGTCAGCGTGTGCTGGTGAGATTCACAGCAACAGAGAGGATAATGGGAAACACACACTCAACGCACCTGCAACAGCTTCACCGCAACACCTGCACACAGTCAGAGCGCAGACAGAGTTATTGACATGCAATCTCTTGTTTCTTTTCACAAATCTTCACTCATGCCTTTTCACAGGGGATTATAAACGTTTCTTTCTGTCCTTTAAAGTAGAAAAACGCTGTAGGACACGTCAAAAACACAGTTTGTGCATGTTAGACTTGGTAAGGCAGGTCAAGATTAGTGTATCGCACATTGTAATATTGAAATATCGCAATACTTGTAGAAAAACACAATACATATCCTAGCGACACCTGAGTATTGTGATAGTAGATTTCACACACGCTGTTAATTTAGTTTGGCTTTCTCTGGCAGTGCAATAACAAATAGGCCTAAACATCTCACACCTGCAGAAGATAAAATGTGCTCTTCAGACCTTTTACAACAATTGCTTTGGAAACATCGGGAGAAAACATGAAGATATTAGACTCGAGACGGTCTCCGTCATCCTCTCGCGTCCCACATCCCTCTCAAAACACAGGGTTGTATAAGGGCTTGAAAAATAAATCAATTCACTTTGTGAGAACTCGATTCAATATTGTGAGGAGTTTTGTGTGAAGCGCGCGCCTAGAAAGCCGCTTCTCAGACAGCTTGTGAATGCTAAATTGAGCTCTCTTTCACGTCTTCTTGTGCTTGAACGGATATATAAAAATCTCAAAACATAGTGAATATTATAGTGAATATTGAATATAGTTGAATCGCAATACTTGTGCAATTACAATTCTTAAAAAGAAATCTCAATACATATCGTATCGGCACCCAAGTTTTGTGATGGTATCAAATCAGGAGATAGGCTAGGTGTATCATCCCAGCCCTAATATATATAAATATAAATAAATAAATAAATACATTTATTTATTTATTTATTATATTAGTTCCGTAGTTCCAAATTTTGTGTAACTTCTATTGTTTCCCATGTTCAAGGACTTTGTATTGTTTACATTTAAAAAAAAAAAATATATAATATATAATCACTGTATATAATACATTTATACACTATAATACTATAATTAATTCCAGCCACTCAAATAATAATTCCTCCCACCAAAGCACCGCTTGAAAATAGATTTCAATAGATTTTAGAAGTGAAGGAGGAACTTCTGTTGTTCCTATTCCAACATAATTGGCCAAATATCTTGCATAAAAGTCATGCTGAAATGTGGATTTATGAATCATGGGGAAAAACTGAAGGGTTCATATCTTAACTTTAACCTCATATATTATTTATCAGCATTTTAATACTGAAAACATGACGGACAGGTGATGATGCTAAATCTGATTGGCTGACACAGCTCAAGACTCAGGCCAGATTTACAGGACAAAGAGAGACAAGCAAAAGTTCCTCCAGAATAAATCAACTCAAGCCCGGGATGGACTGCGGCCTCGTCCTCAGTCACTGTCAATTTCCAAGTCATAATCCTTCCCAGATCTCCCTCATCATCATCCCTCGCTCGTGCTGCCGGTGAGGATGGCGGGAGCAGGTGGGCAAGATTATCATTCCACATTTCCTCTCATAAAACCTGCCGCTAAGGGGGAAGACTTATAGATTTTCAATATTAATCAAGCGCTAACCCCTCGGGAGAAGCGCCCGCCACCGTTACATGCATGACCGTTCCAACTCCTAGATTTCCGGGAATCAAGTTCTCGGAAAAAAAGAGGAGAGAGAGACGAGAGAATAAGAGAATCCCAACGCTTGACAGCCACAGCATTCGGAAAATCATCATCCCTTTTCTAAGCTCGACCGCAACAAAGGAAATCAAAGTAAGCGTCGTCACTCACAGCGCTAAAGCTGTGGATCGGAGAGGAGGGGAGAGAAAGAAAATAAAAAATCATCTGTCAAATAATTATAGCTCGTCCTACGATTTCACAGTACAGTTGTCTTTTTCTTTAGCGCGAGGATGAAAAAAGCACCGCCAGCTTTCAGCCAGAAAACACCTGGCACAAAGCTTGCGAGACAACAGTTCCAAGTGCTCGGCCGCTTCATTTACATTATAAAGAACGCATAATGGCAGTGCTTACTAATTAAGCCTCACAATGCAATTTCTCTTCCTGGAAAAAGCAAAATAGGGAGGGAGCTAAGTGACAAACGCGTTTATTTACATTTTTCCCTAAGGAACGGTGTGATTCCTGCATGGAGACGGTGAAAAAAAAAAGAAAAAAGCCTAATGAGGTCCCCGGGGGCCGAGCAGGAGAAGAGCCTTCATCGGGACGTGACAGCGCTCGGCGGACACTGTTCTCCATCCTCATTAGAGCAGGGGAAAGATGCCGATCTGGTTTAGGATGTGTCAGCGAGCAGCGACAGTGTTCCTCTTCACCGTGACATGCTGCTTCTATAGCACAGGACAGGTGGGGACAGAAAACGGCAGGCGATGTGACGCTTAATGCACACTTACTGCCACCGCCACTCCTTCCCGCATCTGTCCTCGGGTCACACGACAATTACAGCCAGAGAAACGTTCGATTGCATGAAGCCGAGGGCGGCCGTCGGCACTTACTCCATCCAGGCTAATTCTGCTTCATTTGATGTGATTGACTCACTCACCACATTATTCTTCAGTAGCTATGGGACTTGTTGAACGTAGTGCGGTCCAGACACAAACCATGGACCTTTTTAGCATCCTATGTGTGAAAGGGTTTGTTCACTCAAAAATGAAAATGCATTCAAAACACTTTCATTCATCTTTGGGTGCTTTCACATCTGTGGTTCGGTTCATTTGGTCCGGACCATTAAACTTTGTAGCATTTTTCAGGCGTTTTGGTTCCTTTTCACACCACACTGATCGCTCTGGTCCGGATCAGGTTATGAGTTGATAAAACGAGTCACGTGACAACATCCACATCACTCGTTTTGCCAGATGTGTCTTGAACGCATTTCCATAACTGCACTTCGATTGGCCAGAATTAACGTGCGGGAAAATTCCAACAGAACTCCCGGAAGTAAACAAAGAGGTGGAAAATCCGGCAGACAACACGCCGCTGTTTACTATGGAGAGACGACTGCGTGGGCTGATTGTATCCCTGGTCATATTTTATTATATAGTTTATATAGTTCTACACCACTTTAGACAAACAATAATATTTGAGAATGAAGCGAGGATGCGGCTCGAAAATAACGTTAATAATTTCTATCAGGCTCCGCACCTCCTCACAACTCCAAGTCTGTCCGCGAGCTGCAGACTGTCAACAAACATTTCTCCACATCCCATAATGCACAGCGAAGCTGACTACGGCAACTGGTTTAGTCCAAAAATGCGCAGTTCTTTGGCAGTTGGTTCTGTTCGAGGTCGGATCACGTTCTCACCACAAACGAACCGCTCCAGAGTTCGCTTGTTTGGTCCGCTGTTGGTGCGCACCCGAGTGCGATCGCCGCATTCACACCAGCCCAAACGAACCGCACCAATGGGGAAAACGAACTCTAGTGCGATTCAACCAAACTAAATGAGGCAGGTGTGAAAGCACCCTTTGAAACAAGGGCTGCCCTCTAGGGTTGTAACGGTATACCGGTTTATTGCGATATTGACATGTACGATTATCATATCGTGCACATTTGCTTATCCGCGGTTTTGAAAAAAAAAAAAAAAAAAAATTGAAACCAGATTTCACCCGCGCTGCCGCATATAGGCCTATGCAACTTCTTTCAGCTTGACTGCTTACACTCCACCCATACCTGTACAGCGCTGAAAATGTCCGAGACGCTGCGAATCTCTATCCTCTGCCAAAAAAAAAAAAAAAAAAATCTGCAGTATGGGAATATTTCACACCCCTCACACCCCTAGTAGACTAGAAGAGGATTAAGATCCTTGCACATCGAGTCCGACATTTTTTGTATCTGTTTTTTCGTATTCGTCATCCTAAAAATTCGTCACGCACAAATTTTTGGCGCTGTTCGTCAAAGTTTATTTGTATCGCACACATACTAATATTGAAATATCACAATACTTGTACAATAACTACTTTTTTTTTTTAAATCACAATACATATCCTATTGGCACCCAAGTATTGTGATAGTAGATTTCACACACGCTGTTAATTTAGTTTCACTTTCTCTGGCAGTGCAATAACAAATAGGCCTAAACATCAAGATAAAATGTGCTCTTCAGACCTTTTACAACAATTGCTTTGGAACATCGGGAGAAAACATGAAGATATTAGACTCGAGACGGTCTCCGTCATCCTCTCGTGTCCCACCTTGGTCTCCATTAGTGGTCGGCCGATACGTTTTTCTAATTGGCCGATGTGTTGGCCGACAGCGCTCCGGACTTTTATTTTGACAGGCGGAAGAATTCAAGAATTTTGCAGATTCAAGAAGTTGCCATCGAAAGTATAAGCATGTTTATTTTAAAGATTTTTTTTCTCATTTATTTATAATTTATAATTTATTAAAATATAATATAATATAATAAAATATGGGCCATCGGCCACCCTGCTCTCTAAGATATCGGCAATCAAAAAACCAATATCGGTCGACCACTAGTCTCCATGTATTGCATCGTGTCACAAAAATGAACTAAAACTCACTGTATTCTTGCCTAGACACACACATTCAATATGGAACGGAAGCTCACACATGCATTCGTCACACGCTAGAACAAACCTCAAGATGACTGAAAGAAAACAAAATGAGGGTGACTAAACGACAGAATTTTCTTTAAATGGAGCTAAAAGGACTGATGAATTATTAGTACCTGCAAGTACAATGAAATTAGCCAAATTATTTAAGAAACGGAGAGTATAATTTTGTGAACGAAGGTTGTTCCAGTTCTGCAGGTGTTTCAGCATCTCCTCTATTCTACCTGTGAAACAGAGGAAGATCTACGGAGAAACATGTTCAAATAACACAAGTTTAGTCTTGTGAAAATGCAGAATAGCAGTGACGAGAAGCAGTTACGCCGCAGTGATGACGGCTGGACACATTAGCATCTCGACTAGTAACGGTTAAAATGAACTTTTGGCTGTTGGAGAACAATGACACTTTTCTTATTGAGTAAAACTACAGCAGTGCAAAAATTGCTGACAAAACTCAAAAGAAAGAAAGTGAAAGTGACATGAGAAGGCCAAGAATGAAAACTCTCCTGCTAGTTGAACAGACCAACCTCTGCTGTCACACCTGCAATGTGACAATCGAACGTTACGCCCTGGAGAAACAACAGAATCATTCATGAAGGTCTATACTTGCTCCATCCATCACACTCTCAGCTGTTTTTATAATACACTCCCTAGTAGAGCGACACGATTCGGAATAAACTGAAAATCACTTTTTGTTGTTGTTAAAAGATCACAATTCTAAATAGACAAATAAAAAAATAAAAAAACATGCAATTTAGACTAAATATTCTGTTCACTGCTGAAGTCTATTTTAAAATATTCAATTAATTTGAATGAATTATTTGTTTTTAAAATTTGGATTTGAATGAATGATTCGTAAAGACTAGGGATGCACCGATATGAAAATTTTTGCCGATACCAATAACCGATAATTCTTTATATTTGAAAGCCGATAACCGATATGTTGGCCGAATTTTTATATACTTTTTGAGAGCTTGATTACAAAAACAAGTCATATTATTAAAAGTCACTTCCCACGTCCCAAGCACACAATTATAATGTTCTTATTATATTTTTTTGTAGCCTAATAGTACAGTAAAGAGCATGTTGCTCTTTACTGTACTATTTTCCTTTTTTGAAGTGATTCCAATCATATTTCAAGCAATTCGAACAGTACGCAGTGCACAAATAATCCATTATTTATCAGCTTTAATATATCGGCCAAATGTTCTTGTCGGGCCGATAACGTTAACATTAAATATGAACACATATCGGCCGATACCGATATGGTGGCCGATATATCGTGCATCCCTAATAAAGACTTCATTACAGTATGAATCAGCATTTTTGCATGAATCTCTTGAATGAATGATTCAATGACAAATACATTTTTAACATCACCTATGCAATTAAAATAAACTTTATTTGAAGCATCCAAGTTACTTTCAAATGGTGATTTCCTCTATATTATAAACTTTTATCCAGTACTTCTGTGATCATCTGAATTATTGTAACAGAAATAATGTTACTGTGTGTGTGAAAAGACTGTATGTTTCATATCTATACATGATATGTATACTATATATCCTCTGGCTCAGAACGCAGATCTGAATGTTCGCTGTGATCGGACTTGTCAAAGGTTTAATAGACAGAAACGAATCGTCATTTAGAAATAAGATCACATGCGTGTTTTTAAATCAAGACTGCGATCTTTTAATGATTAATTGTGCAACTCTTCTTGAAAGTGTCCCATCGTGCTCTAAAAATAATAGATAAAACGTCATTTAAATAAACAAAAGCACATGGGTCATTCCATCTTAAATGGTTGACCATTTACAATTCTCAATATTCACAATTCTCAACATGATTGACCGTTGCTAGAAAAAACTCAATGCAAAACTCAACACAAAATAAAGCAGGAAAATCTGACCGGACGTACATCATGACTTGAAATGCAAATACCTGCAGAAAGAGACCCTAAAAATGTCACTTCAATCGCTTGAGAAATGCCTGCAGCAATTAAAGAAAGAAAATCAACTATCCACACCAACACATGACGATGAAGGGCACCGTTGCACCATGGGACGGGATCCAGCGTTCTGCCGGCACACACTCTAATTAGGTCAACCGTGCGCTACATGTCGACCTCTACCTGGATCTGAGGGAACCTGGACAATTACACGGGATACGCGCTTCCCGCTCGTGGGAACGCCGAGCACATCCTAACTGCGGTTATTCAGCGTCGCTCAGAGCTCGTGCCAATTTCACGAATCTGAAAACAGAAGGTTTTTCCGTTTATGCGAGCAGCTGAATATTACAGACCTCCCAACTTTGTTGGAGAACTGAGCCGGTGAACCGCACGAGACACTTTCCTCTGCAAAGTGCACAGGCAGAACTGTAATGTTGTGGAAACTTAATTGACTCGATGACCCGCTTGCATTGATGGATGGCTCCAGATACCCCGAGCATTCAAAAGACAAGAAAGACTGATGGCTGAGCCGGTAATGGTGTTAAACCTGCACAGAGGTGGATGGAAACGGCCACACGCTGCGTCAAAGGAAGAGCTCAACAAATGTCTAGTGTCAGACGCTTCATATATAGAGATGGGAAACGAATGTCTCTAATGGGTGATGGAGGAAAAGATGCAGAAAAGGCAAGGATCCAGTTCCTTTAACACGGAAAATCTGTCAGGGACATTTCCATAGCTAAAGGCCAGAAGAGAGGGGCATAAAAAGTGAGAGTTAAATGCTAAAAGGTTGAAAGAGCGAGCGTTGAGAGCTTTTACGTGCAACACTGGCGGGACGCGACATGATGATACAGTCAAGAGAGATGCAGCGTCAGGCACATCAGCGCTCTAATGGAGACTGCGTCTAAAACGCTTTGTAAGAAAGCTGTGAGTTGCCATTCACGAACATGCGCTCGATTCGGGTCAGGCCATTACTCAGAGCACGGCTTAATGTCTCAAACTGCACAACGGCTCTTAACGCAACACCAATGAAAAAAACCACACTCTAAATCAGGGCCGGATGAGTTCCCAGCCGCTGTGTACTGTCTGAAATCGATTGAATAACATGCTAAACGTTCAACAGATTCTACACACAACTGCAGATCTTGTCTGATGTATCAAGGATGAAGTTAAAACCAATGTATTGTCACACCGTGTCATGGGTAAAAGGTTCTTTTCCATGTTGATCAGAGTGTGTGTCCTATCCAGCCGCGACGGCAACAAACACGCGACGCCTCTATTTTAGAAACAGTTTCTATTTTTCTGCGAGTCGCGCTGGAACAACAAACACAAAGTGTGGCGATGATAATCTCAGGTGCTGTTTATGTGCTTTATTTAATGTTAAAAGCGTGTAATGTGACTTTGAATATCATTTAGTGCTCCAGCTTTGTAGCTGTAAAAGCAACAATGGATAATTCACCTCAGATCTTGAAATTAAACACATGGAAACAAGAACGTTCAAACTGTGAACAAACAAGAGTATTCTTTGACAAAGATTGTTTTAGTAACTCAGCCTATGTATTTTTAATAATGTTTAAATGGTGTAATATTTGTGAATTTGATTATGTAGCTACTTATCCATTTTCTTGCGATTGCCGTCAAGATTACTCTCTGGTGCCGTGATTACTCACTGCGAGACTCCGCCCACACGCTGTTCTGATTGGCTGACTCCGCACACACGCTGTTCTGATTGGCTGACTCCGCACACACGCTGTTCTGATTGGCTGACTCCGCACACACGCTGTTCTGATTGGCTGTGGGTTTTTATTGATTTTGACGCATCTCGCAGTCGAGTCGCGTCTAGTGCGGACACTGACAGACACATTATTTGTCGCTGGAATCTAATCGCATCGCGTCTGGTTAGAACTAGGGCTGAAACGATTCATCGAGTTACTCGATTAACTCGATTACAAAATTTCCTCGAGGCAAAAACTCTGCCTCGAAGCCTCGTTAAATTCCTATGACGCGCACTATATGCACAGGGATCTGATTGTTTCACACGGACCGTTGTTCAATGTTCAGGAAGCACACCATAGCGCGTGATACATTTTGAATTTAGTTGGCGCGATGGCAAGAGTAAACGCGTCTTTGCATTACCTTAACATTGAAATCACTCGCGCCAGACGCTCTATTCGTGTTTGGTGTGAACGCACCATAACGGTGCGTGTCCACTACAGCGGCAAAACTCCGCTCAGTGCCGCTGGCAACGCTGTAACGTCTCCGCTTTGGGGTGTGTCTGTTGCGAATGTGTTTAATCTAAGTTTTTTTTTTAACACACGGACAGTATAATCATCAGCGATGCACGCGATTACATTTAGAAATAGACAAGCTTTGTTTCCAAAAGCACCAAGCAAAGATCCTTTAAATTTTATAAACTTTTATAAACCAAGCCAATATAATCAAAATGAACACATCCAAAATAAAATCTTTAACATTTATATAACAACTGCAAAGCGTCTAATTTGTAAACAAAATGATTTACGCATTAGGCTAAATCCACCATAAACTCCAGCAAAATTTGCATATTTTTAAACTCTCAAAACAGACGTCACATCCCGAACCTCACAGCAATTGGATTTAGTGCGTAAATCCTTTTGTTTTCATCATTTTCATCAACCCAAAGACAGTCTCAAAAACACGCTTTGAAATCGCTGGTGTTTCTGACGTCACAAACTACCTTGCAACCAATCAGATCAACGTGTGATCGTCAACCAGTGGATCTTTGAGCTGAGTGAGTGAGTGGAGGCGGGGCTCATTTGCATATTCATAGAACCGCGCATACTAAATATGCGGGTGTGCATGACAGGGATTTTTTCCAAGGAAAAAACTTTAAAATATGTTATTTTGGTGATCAAAAGATGAGAGATAAAATTATTGAAAGTATAACTCAGGGTTTAATGACTATAGTAACATCTGAATATTTTAAAATTTTAATACTGTGCAAATAGATATAGAAGTCCATAAGCTTGTTCCAGTCTGGATATTCTCGATAGTATCTCAAAATTAAGAAGATTGCAATTCGGCTTGTGATTGTTTGTTATAAGATGATAGATCGCCCACCCCTATATTGGCAGCCCTTCCAAGTGGACTTAGTGTCCGAATCCACTCACTTGTTTTCATTCACTCCTTCAAGTGAACTATATTAGTGGACTAATGTAGGGAATAGTGAATGAGGGTAAAGGGGGCGACATCGGACACAGCCTCATCAGTGTGTTTAGGTTTGGACGAGAAACTTTTGGAAAACGCTAGTGTGGACGTATCCTCAAATCCCAGTGAGCTTAACCTGCTGATTAAAACAGTTCTGGCTCTGGATTTTCCTGAACGGTTCATGAAGACGGCTCACGGGGCCGACGGCTCTCAGGTGAGTTGGTCCCGTGGGGTGATGTGCACCTACAGTACATGTGTTCAGTACTCTTCAGCAGAGCTCATATATCACCGGCACACTATTAATATCAGCCGCTGACAGATACAGGCCACGGAGGAACACCGCAGAACAATACTGCTGATAAGAGCACTTATAATGTGATAAGACTGCAGCAATATCATGCACATGCCTCTAGACTGAACACTCGGTTTTCTCCTCTCTTTCCCAAATGGTAATTATATTTCCAACTAAAATGGCACCCTCACTTGTTTTAAACAACACCTTTGTGTTTGAAGGCAGATTTGCAAATCGGCTTTAAGTCGATGTGTGTCCTGTGTACATTGCACTACGTCACTACTAAGTGCACTTGACAGCTACAGCCTTATTTAACACACCTAGTTCAACTCATCCACTCATTACAAAATCTTCTGTTGAAACAGTTGCCAAACACTGGAAAATGGTGCAAACTGTGATATAACCAATAAAAACATTCAGAAGAAATTGGATATAAAAGTCTTAATGCAATAACGCCTACTGTGTTATATCAGGTCCATTCATTTCTAAGGCTTCTGAAATATCAACATGATCAACCGTTGAAAAACCTGTTGGACACAAACGCCTTTTGTTCTCTGATTCCAAGTAAGTCTTTTTTCCAAGATAAAGACCTATTAGTATCATAAAGAAAAAGAAAACAAATCACCTTCAGGTCGTGGTTCACAAAAACACTGAAGTTAACAGAAGAATAACTTTTGTATTGTTAGTGATATTTTAAGTTAAACACACACTGATTGAAGCAACTTCGGTATACTTAATTATCTATACATCATTGTTTAGAAAAATCAAATGTGAGTATCAATTATGATCCATCAAGCTTTTGAGGGACGTTGACCACAAGACACTCACAATCAACAAGTCGTGTCACTTATTAGCTGTATCTCATAAATATGACTTCATATGTAGCCTAATTATATTAAAACTAAGCTATTTTTCGTATGTGGAGGAAATGTGCTTCCATAGTACACGGCTAACCAGATGCAGAATAAACAATTGTGACTAAACAGAAACCATATTTAACCTTATCTAGTCAAATACTGCATTGCTAAAATCTGTCATTCACTCTGACTGAATCTCAGTGACAACAGTTAGCATGTTAGCTGTGCTGCTAATAGACAGTCAATAATAATTGTGTATTTGACAGCACGTTGACATTTATGAAGCCAAAATGTAATCTCAAAATGAAATCTAATGATCCAGATCAGTTGATACGTATTCGTGTGACATGTCAATCACTTAAAATCACAGGCCTGTTGAGTTCAGTCAGACACCGGTTTCAATGAAACACATGGCGCACTTATTTACAATAGCAGTAAAATCACAACATGAACTAACCCGAGCTATTCGCACGATATAAAGGATTAGTACAGTCAGATTATTTGTTAAAAAGAGCTGTCTTAACTAACCAGCTAATGCAGATACCGCGTTAGCAGACTTGCTAATCAGCCGCTCATGCAGCCGTTGGCCATATTATAAACAGTAACTTACACCGAAAACAAGTATAAACATATTCTTACCGGTTCCGTTAAAGCGTGTCGTTTGTGGACGGTAATGCTAATATGTTGGGAGTGTTTGTTGTCATTTACTGTGAAAAATAAAAGAGCGACTGCTGAAGAGATCGGCGTGGAACACGTTGACGGACACCTCGTTTGGTCCAATCAGAGCAGACTATTTCCGATCGAGAGCCAATCACTTCACAGTGTTGACATGAGAGGCGGGGGTTAACGCAAGGGCTCTATAAATATGAGCCGGAGCTGTGGAAAGGACGCACATGAGTGGAGATTGAGTGGGTGTTGGCATGTTTATGCTAATTTTTGTGATTTTTTCCCGTGATGTATGTGGGTAATTGGAGAGGTAGATAACCACAGCACGCCTGTTGTGTTCCTCATTTGTCAAGTCACAATTATTTCTATAGCTACCTCTTCATACAGTACAGATTGTTCCAAAGCAGCTTCAGGGAAAATAACAGAATCAATGATGCATAGGCCTATGTAGTCAAATATGAGCTGTAAATTATGCAGTAAAGCAGCTCTAAAAGAAATCGTGTCATTATATAGCTCACTCAGTGCAGTGTTGATTCAGATCAGTTCAATAATTGTGTAAAGGTAATCAGTTATTAAACGTTATAAACAGCTCCACAGAAGACAATAGTGTCATTATTCAGCTCAATTTAGTTCAAGTTCTCACCTGACAGTGTTAATGCACTTAGATCAATAACATTAAGTGTCTTTTAACCCCCTCCCCTCAAATTAATGTTAATGTAGTTTGAGTGCTACTTTTGCATTGTAACACTAAACTCAAAACTCATTCACCTTTTTTTATTATGTGATAAAATTTTTCATTTATGCATTAGGCTGACGCTTTGTTCAAAGTGCATTGCATTCAACGTATGTATTTACATTTGATCAGTTCTTGCTTTCCCTGGGAATCAAACCCATGAGCTTAGTGTTGCCAGTGCCATGATCTACTGTTTGAGCTACAGGAAAGTTGAAGTATAATGCTTGAATTTCACTATTTTGCATTCAAACTGAAAAAAATATTTCAGCATGTAGGCCTATTTGTTAGCTTACCTAATACGTCACATATGCTAACTAATAAAGCAGCAAGCTGGACCCTCTGAAAAAGATATTTTGGACGTTTAGGTACATTAATGCATTTGGCAAACGCTTTTATCCAAAGCGACTTACATTGCATTGAATGTACACATTTTATCAGTTCATGCATTCCCTGGAAATCAAACCCTTGACCTTGGTGTTGCATAATCTACACTCTTGAAAATTAAGGTTTTTTACTGGCATCAGTGGTTCCATGAAGAACCTTTTACATCAGTGGAACCGTTCCATTGCAGGAAAGGTTTTTTAGAGTAAAAAAAAAGGTTATTCCAATTTTTCATACTAAGAAAACACAGAAAAGTTCTTTGTGGAACCAAATATGGTTCTTCTATTGCATCGCTGTGAAAACCCCCTTTTGAAACCTTTATTATTAAAAATATCCATATTTATAACTATAATCACTGGCTTCCAGTAACGGTCGTATTCAAGTCTAGTTCAGGCAGAAGAGTGACCTCTGACCTCTGACGTCATGCGTCGAGTCAGAGGTCACTTTTACATCGGAACTAAACTTGCGTACGGCCGTTACTGGAAGCCAGTGATTATAGTTATAAATATGGATATTTTTCTTTTTAAAAAGCGGCCTTTATGAACCCCTGGAGCCGTATGGATTACTGTATGGAGAAACTCAGGCTCTATTCATTCCCATTATAAAGCGTGTCAGTACTACATTGAACTACTATATATAATGTTGAATATAATGTATAATAATGCATTGGGGGAATATTTGTGTGTCCTGATAATGCCAAATGTCTGATGTTACCAGTAAAAAGTGGCCTACATTATTTTAAATACATCTAGTCAGAGTGAAATTCATCTACAATAATTCTGTATTTTCAGCTTCAGAATCATGAATATTGTTATTCTGGTGTCTCTATTGTCCTGTGCTTTGGGTTTCCAGCACCAAGTCCAAGCCTATTCATTTACACACACAATGTAATATCAAATTTAGCATTTTAATCAACAGTTCATTTTCTGTTAACCTTTTATCATATGTCTTGGAGTATCGCAATTATATCGTGAGTTCAGTATCGTGATGTGTGACATGAGGGTATCGTTACACCACTATTTTTAATATAACTCCAATTGTGTTCGGCTGAAAGAAGAAAGTCATATACACCTATGATGGCTTAAATGTGAATAAATATGGTATAGTTTTCATTTCTGGGTGAACTAACCCTTTAAGAGTGTGTTTGAGCTACAGTAAGGCACTAAATCATTGTTTATTTTTGCCCTCTCTCAATTTACAGGTGTATCTTCAGATCCGCCGATCTAATCCTAACTGTACAAGATAGCCTTTATCTGTGGAAACGCTTTCAGAGCCTTTTCCCCTGTCGAGTTGCACCAAATCCATTTGCTTTTGACAGTTTAACACGGTCCGAAGCCGACCACCAACCCGGCACAGACCCGACTGTAGCAAAGAGCACTTCCAGACGATCCCGAGCCTTTCCGAGAAGAAAGCTGTAATTCAGCGAGGGCAGCCTCTGCTTCCCGGCCTTCTCTCTAAATTGGTTGATACCTTTGAGAAGTCACTTGCTGACGTTCATTCTCCTGTGAAGAGACGCTGTTAGTTTTATATAACACTGTGTGGGAGGCCGGTGACGATCGCAGCCCATCCAGTGCAGTGTGTGTGTGGGCAGCCGCTTTTAACAAATGGATACTGGCTCACACTCAGGTTATGGGGGAGTACAGGAATAAAATTATGTAAATACCCTCCAAAGTAGTGACACACACACACACGCTCAAACAGAGCTTGAAATATCTATTGATCTGTGCTGAATATTGTGTGTGTGTGTGTGTGTGTGTGTGTGTGGGTCTGCTCTTAATTTGGAATGGCAAATCCAGAAAATGAAGCTGAATTTAAACTCGAGATCAAATAAGAGTGTCGCTTCCACTTGAATATTTAGTTCAGACTGCAGCACTTCATTGGATTTCAGAGCATTGGCTACTAAAGACAAAAGTACTTCCCATTAAACCCAATAGCTGATCACACAGATATGATCGGCTGAGGGAAATACTCTCTGCTGAGGTTTATCGCCTATAAATCTGATCTAATCAGTCATATCCCACTGCTGCCAGTTCTGTTTTTATACCTTTTGCTACTATTTATTGCCTGTTGTGTCACTGTTGTTTCCTTAAGGAACCGTGTTTTGTTCCTATCCATTGCCACTGGATGTGCCAGCTAAAGTAATATTATTGATTTGACTGCACTGACACTGTAAGACGAGAACGAAACTGGAACTGAATTTAGCTGAATAATATTGTCTTCTGTGGAGCTGCATCAAACGTGTTTCATATTTGATGAGTTTTTGCAACATCGACAGTTACTGAATCATTGAACTAAATTAAGATGAATAATATTGTCTTTTGCTGAGCAGCTGCTTTATATCTGAAATCAAATTTGTTAACTTCAATTAACTTTAGCTTTACACACACACAAAAAAACTCTTTCGCTGAACTTTGGTTTTGGCAACCAAAAGATAGTACTGGTTACATCCGTGACAATTCCTATAGCTGTTTTGTTTGTTTAAAGGCTATTAAATGGTAACTATTTTAAATATCAACATAATAAAACATTAACAAGTCTCTCAATTTTCTTATTTTGCTTAAAATATCCCTTTCTACCTACAATTACTCTGCCAATCAAACTCCATGCAAAGCATGATGGGAAATGGGAATCCTGTTTTCCATATATAATCGAGATACTGAAACGTTCTCCCAACATGAAAACATTGAGTTAAGCCAAAGAGAAACCGTTTCAAGTCAGTTTAACATGACGCAATTGAGTTCGAACAAGAAACCTAATTCAATGATGTTAAATCAAAATTAATTATTTAAATGAAGTAGGCCTATGAAAAGTAATCTTGTGCAAAAAAAAAACCCAATTTCAACATCTGACGCAAAGCATGCTGGGAACTAGAACACTGCTGCACTCATTCACTTCAAGATCAGCTTTTTCTATAAAGTACTTTCAGTAATATATGAGTGAAATAAGCTCATTTCATTTGACTCATTTGTTTTACAGGAACATTTTAACCTCTCATGCTACACATTTTTTCGATAAAGGCAAGAAAACGCATGAGGTGAATGTGGTGTGACGAAATGAAATCCCCCGTTTCTTTCTGTACATTTAAAAAGCTGTGCTCTCAATGATTCACTGCATGTCAGTAAATACCATGTGTAACGTGGCTTGATCCTCTACAGAGAGCGTCAGCTTCAGAATTATAATCAGGTATTCTCTTGCATTCAGCCGCTTGAACTCAACCCATTCAAGAAAGCCGAACAATACAGGCATCAGCACGACGTGACAGCGCTGGGCTTATCTGTCCGAAGCACACAGGTCAACCAGCCAGCTTTACCAACCGGCCAGATCATCCAATGACAGCGCAAATCATGATCCCAGGACTTTGTGTTGTGATATATGATCAGCTCTGGAGGCTGGACTGTGTGCGTGTGAAGATGCTGAAGACAGACAGGTTATTTATCTGTAAATTGATCGGCGGGTCTTCGAGGGAGGAGGCCGCCACTCGTCCCCTGGTGAAATTGGGAGGGCAGTTTGCGCTCGCACATTCAGCACAGCTTTAGCCCTTTATAATGGAGCAATCTAGCTCCCCTCGCATTCCCCCAGATGGCTTTCCCCCTGTATTATTCATCCTGCTAAATTTTTTCCCAAGTTTATTGGTCCCCTGCAGCCATAGGCTATTTTACTGGGCAGTTGACCTGCGTCATTCATATTCATTTGCCCGTCCTGGTGAATAGTATCGTCGCCTCAGGGTTTGTCTTCACGCTGACCCGAGCGCTTATGTCGGATTTCCGAGCCGTTTCATTTAGGACTGACAGTGGGAATGAGAGGAAGGATTTTAGGCACTCTTTACAGAAGCGATCGTCACGGTCAATCTGCAAGGGCGCATGCAAGAAGCTGCTCAAAACTAGCATTCTGCCCTAAAAGCAGAAAGCTAAATGCATGCAAGCTATAAAGGTGCAAAATGTTCAATACTGGTACAAAAGGTGCGTTAATTAAGTAAGGGATAATGTAGAGCGACGCGGATAGGCTGATCAGCTGACGCGAAGCGGAGGGATCTTGAGTCAGCCTGAAGGGGTTGTATTCGCTATAATAACCGCCTCGCTCTACATTATCCCGCTTATTACATGGCTACCTACCAAATAAATCAATAATTTGACACAAAATATTTTTTAAAAAAAGGAGTTTATTGATTTAAAAACGATTGTATTGCTTCCGCTAAAGAAAACAGTCCGTTCCGTCTCTACGGTTAGACTCCTGCGTCCATAGCAACGCTCTGTTTTTCATGGCAACGGTGTGTTAGCAGCGGTCTGTTATCAAGAAATAACACACCGCATTCTACATTAGAATTCAACCAAGCCATGTAATAATCTTAGTTAATCTCAACTATTAAAATCTGTGTTAATATTACTTATTACATGGCTTGGCTGAATTCCAATGTAGAATGCGGTCTGTTATTTCTTGATAACAGACCGCTGCGAAGTATAACAGACCGTTGCCATGAAAAACAGCGCGTTGCTATGGACGCGGAACGGACTATTTTCTTTGGCGGAAGCAATACAATTGTTTTTTAATCAATAAACTCCTTTTTAAATCAATAATTCGTGGCAAATTGTTTATTTATTTTGTAGGTAGCCATGTAATAAGCGGGATAATGTATAGAGAGGCGGTCGTTATAGCGAATAACAACCCCTTCAGGCTGATTCAAGACCCCTCGGGGTTGTTATTCGCTATAACGACCGCCTCTCTATACATTATCCCTTACATAACGGACCTGAGAATAAAGTTGTATTTTTATTAACAAACAATAAAGATTCATAAGTAGGCCTACTTACATTTTTTATGTAACATTAATGGGACCTGTTACCGAATCATCACATGATTATAAAAAGAGCAATATTTGTATCTAGGGATGCATGCTATATCGGCCGATATATGTTGGCTGATATATTAAAGCCGATAAATAATGCATTATTTCCTTCAGCCGAGACACTTCAGATGCGCACTGTTCAACATGATGGTTTTCAATTGCTTCGAAAATTATTGGAATCACTTCAAAACAGGAAAATACTGTAAAGTGTGGCACAAGCCTGTCATATATATAGGCAAATTATAATGAGAACATCATTATAATTGTGTGTTTGGGACATTGATTTTTATGGTGAGACTTTTGTTTTTATATCAGGCTCTCAAAAATGATTTAAAAAAAACTTGGATTTAGATTTATCGGCCAATATATCGGTTGTCGGCTTTCACAAATAAAGAATTATCGGTTATCGTATTGGCCAAAATGTTTGGTGCATTCCTATTTTTATCATTACAAGAAGTAGTGACACAGAAATTAATTTAAAACTGCTTTTCAGCACCAATTATCAATTATTTATTTTTCTGCAACAACAAAAAAGATGAAAAATACGGAGCCCTTATAAAGGGACATGATGATTGAAAGAAACCCTATAAGATGGAGGAAGATTATTTCAAGCCTGCAAAACTATTGCATTCCCTCAAGAAACTTCATGTTTGCTCACAAAAGCACTAAAACATAGTTTTCCCTCCCACCTCATTCACTCTTAAAGATAAAGGTTCTTTGATGCTTCCATGAAAAATCTTTAACATCAATGGAAGTTTCTGTTGAATGATAAACTGTTCCATAGATTTTTAAAATGCTCTTCGAACGAAGGAAAAATGGTTCTTCTGTTCACTGAAAGGTTCTTTGAGGAGCCAAAAATGATGCTTCTATTATATTCTTATATGTTATATACAATCGTTTTTAAATCAATAAACTCCTTTTTAAATCAATAATTCGTGGCAAATTGTTTATTTATTTTGTAGGTAGCCATGTAATAAGCGGGATAATGTATAGAGAGGCGGTCGTTATAGCGAATAACAACCCCTTCAGGCTGATTCAAGACCCCTCGGGGTTGTTATTCGCTATAACGACCGCCTCTCTATACATTATCCCTTGTTAATGTTATATGTTTTCTCTTCTATTCTGTTCTATTTTATATCTTTAAAAAAAAAAAAAAAAATGTATACTGCGTTAGACCAAAAGGTCACAGCCCATATTGTTGTCCTGCTTCTATTGCTCTCCTCATTTGTAATTCTCTTTGGATAAAAGCGTCTGCTAAATGATTAAATGCAAATGAAAATTTAAATGAAAACACCCTTTTTGAACTTTTATTTTTAAGAGTGTATTATTTCCATCAAAGTTTCGCAAAACGCAAAAACATTGACATATAGGCTAATTTTTGCTCTCATTTCTGTTTACCATCACAATGTCCCTTTAGAGGCTCTACTAATGTCACGCATTCCAGAAACATAAGTGATGATCATTTAATGTTTCTTTTCCTTTATTTTTTTATGAGAACATATATTTTTTTTTGAACCAGTTCATTTAAATGCACTGTACAAACTTACTAAAATGAATTATGCCATTTCAGAGAGAATTCCTCGTGGACTGTTTGATTTGTGCTTCAGCTCTTGCGAGAAATATGATGAGACATGAAACCAGCCATCTGTAATCTTTGTAACGCTCAATGCTATACTAGAGAAACTAGCATGTGACATGGAAAAGCAACAAATTTAAATTAGCAGTATATCTACTTTAAGTGAGTTACTCTCTAACACTAGCAGAATGACGGCATTACTGTCATTAATGGACTGTCTTGCCTTCTGCCTTTAGGCTTCTTTATATAGAATGTGAGAGAGCTGCGGGCGAGAGAGAGAGAGAGAGAGAGAGAGAGAGAGAGAGAGAGAGAGAGAGAGAGAGAGAGACTCACACGACCCGGATCCACCCATGATCCTCTCAGTTCAACAACTATATCGACTCATTCGGCTCTATTTTTATTTCTCTCAAGGAATTATCTGTGGTTGCCAGAATAATTCTGTAAAAATATAATAAAAATGTAAACAAATTTATACAGAACATTCTGTAAACTTTACCATTTAAAATTAATTTACAAAAATTAACATTTCAGACTGGTAAATCCAAGAGTCCGAGGCGACGCTGCTATTAAAAGCTGTTTTGATCCTTCAACATACATCGACATCCATATAACACTGCTGGGAAAGAGAAACACATGATTAATCATAAGTTAATATATAAAAGATGCGCAGTGTCAAATACATAAAACACATGACACTAAAATAATGCAATAAAGAAGAAGAAACATAATAAATTATTAAAATCAAAAAACATTTTAATGTAAAATTACATAAGATGTAAGGTTAGATTTACAGATTTCCCATATAAGGAACCTACTGTCAACCAGTGAACAGGTCTTTACAGCATTTTGACAGCATTTTATAGTTAAAATTACAATATTTTTTTACAGAGTAAATGACAACCCAAAGAACTCTCGCAACAGCCTCATTAAACCATCTTTAACGGGAACCTATGATGGCCTTTTTCAAGTCTTGATATTGTTTTTGAGCTCTAGAACAGTTTGAACTGTTAGAACTGCTTGAATGTTGATTATTTTCCTCATATTCTCCATTGTTGCGGCTCCTCTCTTCCCAGTCTGTCAGTAACGCTCTGTTTAGTTCCTGTCTCAATGAAGCCCCGCCTTCTGTAAAGCACACTGTGCTCTGATTGGTCGGCTGGAGCAGTGTGTTGTGATTGGTCAAGTGCTTTGTGTTTGGAAAATGTCTATTTTCACAGGACTGTAAATGTAACACAAATTTTTGTTCATTTACATTTATTCATTTTAAGCATTTAGTAATTTATGTGTAATAAACACTTTAAGTGGGCTATTTAAAAAGTGTTAGGACTATTTATATGTTGAATTATGTTTTTTAAAACATACGCGCAGAGTGTGACGTGTGTGCGCGTAGAAAAAATTCGTCAGCAGCCGCAAAAAAAAAATGTATTCGTCCGCAGCCGCTCTACTCCTTATTGTATATGACAGTGTAAACAGCCCAATAACTCTTTTATTTAAAGGCTTAATTTATGTCCCATAGACCGATCTGTTGCATTACGATTGAAAGCAGTATCAATAATGTCAAAAATGTCACGTTCGGGTGTGTGTATGCTGTTTAAATGAGTGTTCTCACCGATATGCTTGTTGTGATTCGCGGAGTTTTGACGAGTTTTATAGACTTGATATTGTTTCTTATTCAAAAGTGGTGAACCCCAGCACCCCCAACCTAAATCATCTTCCCGCGCCCCTGGTTTCAGCTAATAATGGGAAGTTCAGAATCAAGACCATGGGCAAATTATGAGAAACAGAAAAGATTAATTCATCGCTTATCTTCAGGCTTTGCAGTCTTATTGTCTTCCTCAGTCGTTCGTTCATCCTCATAACCTGAGCTATGCAGTGCCGGATACAGAAATTAGTTCAACTCTCGAGTCGTTGGGTTCGAGTCGTTCGTTCTTTTGTCACGTATGTTGTTATTATATGTAGGTTTGCTTTGCTTTGTTTTTGCTTTTTCCCCCATCATACATTTTAAAGCATCACCAACTCTTTATTACCACATTCAATGTTATGGAACAGAACCATCATGACAGAAATGTAAAAAATAAATAAAAAAATTCTATGTTAACTGTAAAGGCCTGTTCACACCGTGCGTATTCGCCGACATTTAACGCCTCGTGACTAAACAAAGGGCGCCAATGTGAGTGTGCACACCGACGCGAAAAACGCCACGCGTAAAAGCGTCATTTTTTAAAAAACGCCTCGGGTTCGTTTTTTTGGTTTGACGCACCGCGTCAAAAACTATCCGACCAATGAGATTGCCGCTTTTGTTCACGTGTCTGGAGCTTCTGAAGTTACAGTAAAACACAACTTGGGGGCGCTCAAACACAAAACGGTCTTGCCGAGCACACATACCTAACGGCGAAGAAGATATACCAAGTAGCGTCTAAACCATAGGTCTAAACACTGCTGGGAAGAAATAAGACGAGGAAGACGCAAGGCAAGATGAGTGTAGAGCTGCTGGTCTCGTTGGTGTCGGAACATAAAGAACTATATGACAAACGCGACAGCGACTACACAAATCTTGATACAAGAGAACTGTTATGGAGTGGTTTCTGTTTTACATTAAGCGCCATCTAATGTCAGGGAATGAATTTGCATGTTCACTCGGCTCATCGTCAGCGAAAATCGCTTGGGTGTAAACACAAAAAACGCGTTGAAAAACGCTGGCGAATATAACGCGTGCCGATATTCGTCCCGGTGTGTAGGGCCCTTAAGAGTTAAAGAAACGCGCTTGTCTAAAAGTAAGTTTGTGAATTATTAACTTATTTCTGTATCCAATACAAACATGTCACACGACAAAAGAATGAATGACTCGGACTCGAACCCGAACACTCAAGAGGTGAACTAATCATTTCTGTTTCCTGCACAAAACCCATAGGATGTTGCGCATGCGCGGTCAACACAAAATGAATGAATTACTCACTAAGACAGCTCGTTGTTCCCGAATCATATTAAAGATTTGTTCAAAATGAGCTAATCGTTCATGGACGAACCATCACTAGTTTCAACACACTACTAACTAACTCAACCAGGCCCCGCCCCTTTATTCTGCGTGTGAATTATTTAAATGAGGAATATTGTGATGTGTTCGATCCCGGAAGAAACTCAAGACTACAATGGAGGCGTTTCAGGGAGTTCAGAAACACTGACACTGATATAGAGAATAACTCCCGCTGGAGGGACTTTCATAGCTTTTTTATGCTCAAACAGCAACATTACACACTAAAGAAATCTGAAAATGTATAAAAGCATAATAGGATCCCTTTAAGTGAAACTCCAGTGTCTGTTGATATACAGTAGCCAATGATAGAAATGCTCTGGAATGGATTAGATGAAGACAGATTAAAATGCTCCACTGAGGAAACGCAGGAAAAAATAAATGACTAATATTCTGTTCAGAAGCGATTGAATAGCAAACACGGCCACACGGTTCAGCCTCTCCACACTGAACTGATGATGAAGTGGAATAATGAGAAAGAGCGCACGCCTGCGAAGGCCAGAAAGACCCACAGAGCAATAATTATGAATCAAACACAATCACAAACGCTAAATGCATCAGCAGGTGGAAGTGTACTCACACGATCCTGCGGGTCTGCGTCAAAAGCACGAATCCACAAGGTCACCAACAATTAAGAGAGATCATTATCCCGCGTCTCGCGTGGCCTCGCGCTGGCCGGCTTTGTCACGGGCTAATGAATTGTCACAGCTCACGTTAAGATGTCAGAATGAGTTCATAATGCTATCAGACAGAAATCATCCTGTTGTTTGTTTATCTGGTCTGCGTGTGCTTTGGCGAGTCAAGAGATTTCTCACCTGATGCATGTTGAAGCTTTACAATTACAACTGAACTGAACTGAGCTGAATAATGACTCTATTGTGCTTTTAGAGCTGCTTTAGCTGAATTTTAATTTGTCTCATATTTGATGAAGTTTGCATCATTGATTCTGTTATTTTCCTGTTTATGTCTGTGAAGCTGCTTTGAAACAATCTGCATAGATCATAAGAAATTTTCAGACATACTTCGTGATTTCAACCGAATATTTATGTTTTTCCTCACACAACCCCATTAAAAAAGACGCTGCAAATGAAGTGACCTCTGAGAAATCAAATCCCGTCCAGACAGGAATGCTTATGATTGTGAATATTCCCATTTCTCCTCATTTATCCTGAGCTTCATTGAATACTGTAACTAAAGCTCACATTGTACTTCTGAATACACCTTGGCTTCATCATGGATTTTTGCCAAATTTCTGGGATAAATAAGAGTTGGTGGTTGGCCAGCTATTATCCTTCACCAATAATAAATGTGCACACATCCAGAGAAAAGACCTAACACACTCATCCAGAGTTCTCCATTAATATGCTGCATGCACTTAGAGTTGCAAACTAATTTAGAAAAGCATTTCCGGCCATACACCATAAGAGTTTCTATCTATAGTTCTATGAAGAACCTTTAAAATATTAATGTTTTGCTAATGTTCCCATTAAGTTATGAAAAAGTTATTTCTGAATGTTCTCAGAATGTATAAAACGTCCAGTTTTGTCTTGATTATATGAACGTTAAAGTCCCCTTAAAACTCATCTTTGATCACTAAAAGACATATTTAAGTGTTTTTTCTTGAAAAAAATCTTCATGTCTTAGCTTGAATGTAACTCTTTGCCCTTGCCTCATTTACTATACGCGGTTCTATGAATATGCAAATGAGCCCCGCCTCCACTCACTCACTCAGCTTAGAGATCCACTGGTTGACGATCACACGTTGATCTGATTGGTTACAAGGTAGTTTGTGAGGTCAGAAACACCAGCGATTTCAAAGCGTGTTTTTGAGACTGTCTTTGGTTCACTGCAGTTTTAAGGAGGAAATACTCAGCAATGCTGTCGACTTATGAATTTACACATGTTTTGTCTTAAAGCATATTAAAAACACCACATAGACACATAAACAACATTAAAAGCTGGATTTTCACCACAGGGGGACTTTAAGAAAACATTCCATTTGATAATTTTGCAAAAATTATGATAATGTTACTTTTGAATGTTCTCTGAACATTCCGAAACAAGTAGTAACGTTTAAAAAAACGTTTGACAAAAAAAACATTTTTTTTTTTTTGTGCTAATGTTTGAGAAAATTATTAAGGAACGTTTGAATGAACATTCTATTAACGTTACTGGAAGAATGTTTGTTCATAACTTTGAGAGAACTTTGCCAGAATTTTCTGAGAATGTTCCCCGTTAGCTGAGTTAAACATCAATCTTTTCATTGCACAAAATTCTTTATTGTGATGGAAAATTAATATTAGATGATTAAAATGTTTTTCACACTGTGAAATAGTGATTTATCGCATCCAAAATAAAAGTTTGTATAGGCTTTGTATCATATAAATTATGTATAAATATACATGCAAATATTTCTTCAATATATACATGCATGTGTGTGTATTTATATATACAAAATAATTATACACAGCACACACACATATATTATGTAAACACAAACTTTTGTTTTGGATGTGATTAATCGCGATTAATCGTTGCCCAGCACTATCAAGAGACTGGAAGAACGTTTGTTCATAACTTTGACTACTAGCTGAAAAATGAAATCTTTCCATTGCACAAAATTCTTTATTGTGATGGAAAAAGTATCTTTAAATGATTAAAATGTTTTTCACACTAATAAATATGCAAGAGATGTTCACTAAGGTGTTTTGGAGCATCGCGGTAACCTTCATTATTAAGAGTGTAGCCTAGATCATCAGCCCTTGCGAAACCCCGCAAACACACAGTATGAAAGGCTTTCGCTGAAATGAATCAATAGGCAAATTACAAGCGAGTTAAAATCCGCTTCGGGTGTGAGCGCAGAGATTATGGGTCGAGTCGGAGAGGTTGGTGTCAGCAGAAGGGAATAAAGGGATTCTCCTCTGTCAGGTGGCCGGTGTGTTGGAGGAGAGATAACATTAGTGTTGTCAAGAAACTGACCCCAGATCTGCCGTCTGCGAGCGTCCCGCAGACAGACATGATTAATGCACGGAGACATCGCTCTCAGACTCTATTGTGTGCGACGGGGAGAGGGAACCGGAGCAATTAAAAAGGGAACACCACTGGCGAGCATCACATTACTCAAAGGCCTTCAGGGCGAGTCGAAGAGGGCTGTTTATATCACACTGATCCTGTTGTCGTAAAGGCACACACACACACACACACACGGCCAGGCTCAAGCGTTAGAATCAAAACAGCCAAGATTACAAGCCAATAAAACCTTCAGCTTTGATTTGCAGCCTCCAGTCGGGATGACGGACGATAACAAACACTGCTGTCAAAAACACCATCAGCTGACTGTGGAAAACACACATCTGGAGGAATGAGTGCGCTTATTTCTGTTAAATATGACCCAGTTGACCACAGGAGTGTCTCTAGCCTTTTTAAAACCTTTTGGGGTTTAAAAAACACTTAATATTCAGTATATTATTGGTTTGACTGCATTGACACCATCGGATGAGAGCAAAACTCTAACTGAATTGAGCTGAATAAGGACACTATTGTTTCTGTAGAGATTAATTTATCTTATATTTATGAGATAAAAATTGAAATTAAGACAAATCTAAAGATTATGACAATCCTAATTATGACTTAAAAGCTGAAAATTATGAGATATAAAGATAAATTCTGACATACTAAGTCATAATTATGAGTTAAAAGTTGAAGTTATGACATACTAAATCATAATTACAGTATGAGATAAAAGTTGAAATTATGACATACTAAATCATAATTACAGTATGAGATAAAAGTTGAAATTATGACATACTAAATCATAATTACAGTATGAGATAAAAGTTGAAGTTATGACATACTAAATCATAATTACAGTATGAGATAAAAGTTGAAGTTATGACATACTAAATCATAATTACAGTATGAGATAAAAGTTGAAATTATATCTAAAAAAATTATAATTATGACAAAAAAGTCAAAACTTACATAATAAGTGGAAATTATGATTTAAAAGTCATCATTATGACATAAATTGAAATTATAACAAATAAAAATCACAATTATGAGAAAAATGTTTAAATTATGACATAAAAAGCTTAAAATTATGAGATATAAAGTACACATTTGGACATACTAAGTCATAATTATGAGTTAAAAGTTGAAATTATGACACTAAATCATAATTACAGTATGAGATAAAAGTTGAAATTATATCTAAAAAAATTATAATTATGACAAAAAAGTCAAAACTTACAGAATAAGTGGAAATTATGATTTAAAAGTCATCATTATGACATAAATTGAAATTATAACAAAAAAAATCATAATTATGAGAAAAATTGTTAAATTATGACTTAAAAAGCTGAAAATTATGAGATATAAAGTAAATATTTGGGCATACTAAGTCATAATTATGAGTTAAAAGTTAAACTTATGACATACTAAATCATAATCACAGTATGAGATAAAAGTTGAAATTATGACATACTAAGTCATAAAAAGTTGAAATTCTTGCTTAGAAATGTATAATTATGACATAAAAGTAAAAACTAACATACCTAGTGGAAATTCTGATTTAAAAAGTCATACTACATCATAAATATGAGGAAAAAATAAATAAATTATGACTTAAAAAGTTGAAAATTATGAGATAAAAAAATTCTGACATACTAAGTCACATTTATGAGATAAAAGTTGAAATTATAAAAGTAAAAATGATGACATTAAAAAATGTAAATGATGACAATGATAATTATGAGAAAAAAAGTAAAAATTATTATTTTAAAGTCATAATTATGAGATTAAAAAGAAAAATGTACACATTAAATCATAATTATGAGATTTTTTTTTACTCATAAATATGAGAATAGTTAAAATTATGACAAGATTAAAAAAAATCTTAATATTCAATATTACTGATTTGACTGACACTATCAGATGAGACGAAAACTTGAACTGAATTGATCTGAATCAACGAGACGATTGTGTCTGTAGAGCTGCTTCACAGCAGAATCGAATTTTGTTTCATAATTGACGAATTTTACAACACTAATTCCATTATTTCCTGTCCGAATGAATCAAACTGAATCTATTTCAGACCTTTTTGCAAATCCGATTAGATCAATAGTGATTCATTAAAAATCACTATGTCTAATCAGCTGAAATATTATCAGGGGAAATGATTATCAGTAATATTTCACTAAGACAGAACAGTATTTCACTATAGGCCTCTTGTGCACAAAAACATGAGACTTTCATTCAAAACACACAATGACTTCACACTGCTGGTTTCATGCTGTCAAAAAAACGCCTGAATCATAAAAATATTCTCATGCACACACAACAAACTGAATTGATGTCGTTGTTTGTGAGAAAGCCAGTGTGGACTGTCAATCATCTGTCAGTGTTTTGTCCTGCTGTTGTTTATGGCATTAATCGCGGGGGTGTTTGGAGAAGGTCTTGTGTCTGTGAAACGCCACTTGCTAATGCAGACTTGTGAAATCTGTTCGCCGTCCAAACCCATTAATGGCAGAGCACTAGATGTGTGGCGTCTCTTCCCTCCAGCGATGATGGTAAATCATTCATAACACTCATAATTCATCTGCCGTTCAGAACCTTCTACTTTGATTAGTGTACATGATCTCGGCCAAATGCGGTTTAATAACACCAACAATAACGTTCCTGCATGCGGCGGTTGGTTAGAAACACAGACATTAATGATCAAACAAAAACTTTCATTTTGAGAGGCCATATATGGAAGCCCATTTACACCACAGTCATATTTATGAGATAAAAACTGAAATTATGATAAAAGTCATGATTATAAGATCTAAATTCATACAATAAATCATACTTGAGGAAAAAGTCGAAATGATGACATACTAAGTCATAGAAAGTTGAAATTCTGACAAGCCAAAATTATGATTTATAAAGTCATAATAATGAGATAAAAGTTGAAATTATGACATACTAAGTCATAATTGAGTAAAATGTGAAATGATGACATACTAAGTCATAAAAAGTTGAAATGCTGACTTAAAAAGTTATAATTATGACATAAAAATCAAAACTGACATATTAAGTTGAAATTATGACAAGCTAAAATTATGATTTATAAAGTCATAATTATGAGATAAAAGTTGAAATTATGACATACTAAATCATAATTGAGAAAATAATGTTTAAATGACTTAAAATGTAAAAAAAAGAGATAAAAAGTAATAATTATGACATACTAAGACATAATTATGAGATAAGTCAAAAATGATGCCCTACAAAGTCATAATTATGAGATAAAAAAAATCTAAATGATGATGGTGATAATTATGATGAAATTATGAGATTTAAAAAAGCAAAGTCATAATTATGAGATTTAAAAATCATAATTGAGACGTGAAATCATGACTTGAGTCAAAAAATATGACATAAAAAGTCAAAACTATGACATACTAAGCCATAAATATGAGATTAAAGTTGAAATAACATACTAAGTCATAATTATGAAATTATGACTTAAAAAGTGAAAATTCTGAAATACTAAGTCAAAATTCTGACATAAAAAGTCGAAAATTGTGATTTAAAAAGTTATAACTATGACATAAAAAGTTGAAAATATGACAAAAAGTCATAACTTTGACATTTTAATTTTTTATTTTTTTTTATGTGGCAGAAATGGTCTTCCATAGCAAAGCTTCTGTATTATAATGTAAGTGTTAAAGTGTGTTTGACCCTTTAAGCCGTAAAGAAGAGTGTCAGGCCTCAGAGATCTGCTAAACACAGCTCATATCCTCTATAGCTGTAATATTTGCCCTGAAACAACACACACACACACACACACACACACACACACACACACACACACACATCATATTCTGTGGCTTCTGTGATTAAACACACTTTCACAAAGATCTGGCTCAATGTGTGTTTGCTTTAAGCAGAGCCTGAGGAAGGAGTGATTTTCATTAATGAGTGTGTGAAGTATTGCGGTGACATTTATTCTGTGGCTGTGGTTTGGAGCGCAGAGACATGCGGTCGTTCTTGACACACACTTTCTCGCGCTGTCATTTAATGAACCTCGCCGCAGATTAAAATGTTATCTGCTTTATCTCAAACTGGCTTTTTGATTGTTGATATATATGGATGTAAACTATTCAGCGTTTGCCCATCATGTTAAGACAATGCAATATGATATGTGGAGGAGTCGCTCCAAACCAGTATGACTGACTTTCTTCTGTGAATGAAGACATTTTGAAGAACATGGAAAAACCAAACAACACTGGACCCCATTGGCTTTCATTATATTGGGGTGGGGTGGGGTGGGGCCCGTGGGGGTAAATGCATCTTGATTTAAGAATGTTTAGATATTTGGACTGGAAACAAGACAAAATACTGAGAAAGAAAAGCATTTTTTGGCAGTCTAAACATTAATTTTGATCATTTTTTCAGCATGCAAGCCTTAAAATCATCAGTCATTTTGCTTCTCCAGTAAATGTATCTTGACTTTAGGAATGTTTAGATATTTATGCTTGAAAACAAGACAGAAACACTGAGGAAGAACATAATTTTTAACGACGGTCTATAGTCACAGTAACTTACACATGATTATGTAACAGCCACACAGAATAATGCTGAATACATTCTTACAGCAACTTCATAAGCTCATCGCACAACTTTAGTTATTTCTCAGGTGGTTATTTCTTTGCTTTTTTTTTATTTTTTGCTTATGCCCAACATTCTCTATTATTAAGCAGAAGTCTTGTGTGAATTGTCTTTAGCAGCATCTGCTGACCACGGTCTCAGGGTGGATGTGCTCACCTGGAGGAAACGCATACAGACTCCAGATGCTGTGTAAGCGAGAACGAGACATCTATCATCTGTGGCGGAGCACAGCAGACTGACTGACACCGGTCACACACACCTATAGTGAGCAAGATGATGTCACTTCTGACCCCAAGAACCCCAAATGACACGCTATACAATTTTATGCATTTACTTAAGTGTACACAAGGTACTTATGCACTATACTCAGTGTGTACTCAGCTCCTCCTCCCTCTACTTTAGCTCCTCCTCCTCTGCTACAGCTCCTCCTCCCCCTACTTTAGCCCCTCCTCCTCTGCTAGAGCTCCTCCTCTCTCTACTTTAGCCCCTCCCCCTCTGTTACAGCTCCTCCTCCCTCTACATTAGCTCCTCCTCCTCTGCTACAGCTCCTCCTCCCTCTACTTTAGCACCTCCCCCTCTGCTACAGCTCCTCCTCCCTCTACTTTAGCTCCTCCCCCCTCTGCTACAGCTCCTCCTCCCTCTACTTTAGCTCCTCCCCTCTGCTACAGCTTCTCCTCCCTCTACTTTAGCTCCTCCCACTCTGCCACAGCTCCTCCTCCCTCTACTTTAGCACCTCCTCCTCTGCTAGAGCTCTTCCTCCCTCTACTTTAGCTCCTCCTCCTCTACTTTAGCTCCTCCTCCTCTGCTACAGCTCCTCCTCCCTCTACTTTAGCTCCTCCCCTCTGCTACAGCTCCTCCCTCTACTTTAGCCCCTCCCCCTCTGCTACAGCTCCTCCTCCGCTACGGCTCCTCCTCCCTCTACTTTAGCTCCTCCCCCTCTGCTACAGCTCCTCCTCTCTTGCACTTTACACGGTTATTGAACCTGAACTGAATCAACATTGAATTGTGCTGAATAATGGCACTATTGTCTTTTTAGAGCTTAAATTTGTTCATTGATTCTGTTAATTTCCTGTTTGTTACTGTGAAGCTGCTTTTTAAACTGATAAAGCACTATAGAAATATATAGTGGGTTATACACTATAGTATATAGTATATATAGCGCATTGACACTGGATTCACTGGATTCAAGTTCTGTTATGGGTTCATGCATTACACACCCATGAGCAGCAGTTGTTTAGTTCAATTAGGTGAAAATCACTTTCCTCAACAACTCACACGATTAGAGGGATCATTCACGTCTGGATGGGTTTTGCTTCATATATACACTGTCCAGCTGTTCTTTCTGCATATGTTTCTGCTGGATCTGGTGAAATGAGCCTCACTGTAAATAAGAAGCACAGTGTTGTTCAATGAAAACCATTATTCACAGATGTTAAACGAGAGAAAGTTTGTTAATGAAAAACACTGAACTTTTTGATATGCACATCTAAAGAAGGAATCAAACCACCGAACTCGTCCTCCTTGTTATTGTTGATGAGTTTCTCCCCGAGTATTTCAGCGAGGCAGAGATGACCCGTCTGTCGCTGCCATGGTAACGTCAGGATAAATCCTGCATGTTGCTCGCCAAGCACTGATATTTATAACCATCCCGAGCTTCATGTTAGATTGTTAACCTCTCACCACAACAGGATGTTATTAAAATCAAGTAAAAATCCAGAGCCTCTAATTTCCGAGCACGTTTACGGACGTTTATTCAATGGTAAATCTGTTCACACTCACACACACACACACACACACACACACACACACACACACACACACACACACACACACACACACACACGCGTCTGGTTCACTATCTTTGTGGGGACTCTCCATAGACATAATGGTTTTTGTACTGTTCAAACTGTATATTCTGTCTCCTTACACTAAACCTACCCATCACACACACACACACACACACACACACACACACACACACACACTAACCCTACCCTATACCCATCACACACACACACACACACACACACACACACACACACACACACACACACACACACTAACCCTACCCTATACCCATCACACACACACACACACACACACACACACACACACACACACACACACACACTAATCCGACCCCAAAACCTGCCCATTACACACACACACACACACACACACACACACACACACACACACACACACACTAACCCGACCCCTAAACCTACCCATCACACACACACACACACACACACACACACACACACACACACACACACACACACACACACACACACACACACTAATCCGACCCCTAAACCTGCCCATTACACACACACACACACACACACACACACACACACACACACACTAACCCGACCCCTAAACCTACCCATCACACACACACACACACACACACACACACACACACACACACACACACACACACACACACATACTAACCCAACCCCTAAACCTACCCATCACACACACACACACACACACACACACACACACACACACACACACACACACTAACCCAACCCCTAAACCCATCAAACACACACACACACACACACACACACTAACCCAAACCCTAAACCCATCAAACACACACACACACACACACACACACACACACACACACACACACACACACTAACCTGACCCTATACCCATCACACACACACACTAACCTGACCCTATACCCATCACACACACACACACACACACACACTAACCCGACCCCTAAACCTGCCCATCACACACACATACATACACTAACCCGACCCCTAAATCTTCCCATCACACACACACACACACACACACATATACACTAACCCGACTCCTAAATCTACCCATCACACACACACACACACACACACACACACACACACACACACACACACACACACACACACACACACACACACACACTAACCCGACCCCTAAATCTTCCCATCACACACACACACACATACATACACTAACCCGACCCCTAAATCTACCCATCACACACACACACACACACACACACACACACACACACACACACACACACACACACACACATACACTAAGCCGACCCCTAAATCTACCCATCACACACACACACACACACACACACACACACACACACACACACATACACTAACCCGACCCCTAAATCTACCCATCACACACACACACACACACACACACACACACACACACACACACCATCAGATTGTTCATGTCAAAGCCGGTGTGTGATGTGTGTTCATATACGCACTCGTGCTTCATGACGACATGACAGCTGACAGCACGACAGAAGCTCATCGACTTGATTCAAGTTTGATTAAAAACTCTACAAAGATCTACAATCTGATTAAACTAACTCATGTTTATCAGGCGAGTGAGGAACTTTATTTTCTCACAGTTATCTTCTATTTTAGCACAGGTATCCAAGTAGATTTTTCTCTACCTTATAAGATTCCACCAACTTTAGCAAATTAATAATCAAGAGCATCATAACTGGAACTTTAAAAGCAGTTCAGTTTCACTAGTAGTGAAGAATAGCTTATACACTGGCTACTGAGAAATACAGTGTGAAACATGCAAACAGGGAACGTTCTGCTGGGGCCGGTTTCACAAAGATAGACTTTGACTATGGCTTAGATATAGTAGATAGTCAGACTTCAGATAGACATCTAAATCAGACCGTTGCACAAAGCACTGAAGACTCTGACTATCTTAAGTAGGACTACAGTGCAATGCATTCTGGGTAAAATAAGACACTTTTCAAAACAAAAAACATGGCGGATCGAGTAAGCGCATTCAACCGCTCAGTGCAGTTTACCCCGGCGGATAATATGTGTTTGTTGGAGGAGTATAACAGTTACAAGGACATTTTACTTGGGAAATTTAGCGGAGAATGTAGTAACAAGAATAGAGTAATAGAGTCTTAGACCTCAGTTAGCCTGGGGGTCAGGTGTCTAATTCTTTTGGTCTAAATTAAGTCAGTCTTTATTTTTGTGAAACAGTCTAACTTGCATTAGACTAGAGCAAATTTTAGATTTGTCTAACACTATAGACTAAAATAGCGTTGTGAAACCGGCCCCTGGCAAGGTTCTTTCAAAGTTATGTTCGTTCCAAGTTATCTAGTATCTAATGATGTTCTTAAAATGTCATTACACATCATTCATGGAACGTTTTCTCTGAAAAGTTCTATTTGGACGTTTCAACTGTTTTTTTTTTTTTTTATAATGTTTAGAGAAAGTTCATTCAAATGTAACATTCCCATAATGTTTATAAAATGATAAAATAAAATGTTTATGTTAACGTCCCTTAACGTTTACATAAACAATTTTTTAAAAATATTTTGAACATTCAGAACTTAAAGGGGCTGTATGTAGAATTCAGAAACCCTTGTTATTGGCGACACCGGTGGCCGTTAGGTGAACTGCAGCAGCAACTTATTACACTCATGTAACATACAGATATACTCACATCGACCTTCTTTTTTTTGTACTTTGCTTAGAAGTAAAAAGAAGTTGTAAATTCCTTTACTGTTAACGAACATCCTGACACAGTCCACTACGGCTGAGAGTGACGTTTAGATGAATATGTAAATAATTGCTGCGCTTTCCTCTCAATAACAAAATAAACACAACGAAAATGAGAAAACAGCAGTTCAGAAAGCATCTGATCATAGAGATGTGGATGTTTGCAGCAGATCTGAGATTCACCGGCAACATGTCGACAGATGAGCTCATTAAAATTACACTGTTATTATAGCTTGATAATAAAGTATATTTGAGATTATAGACTATATATATTTGCCTATGTGAGACTATAGTTTGAATAAAACTCTTTTCTTTGCATGACACATTAACATTACAGTACAGAATGGATCTTTCGGCATTATCCTGAACATTGTATAAGCATTAGTTTCGCGTGTCATTGAACGGAAGAGAGGCTGAAGTGAAGTGAGCAAGTTTAAACGTCACATCATTATGATTTTCCTGGAAAAAACCCAAAAATCATAAAAAATCAGTCTATAGGCTTTCATAGACAACATAAGAAGTCGGGAAAAGTCTCGTTTTGTATGTAATCAAATAATGAGCCAGAGAAAGATCTTACAAATCATGACTGATTTTATTTCAGGCAAAGTGTTGAACATATGTTGGCACTTTCACAATGGAATATAAAAATACAAAAAAAAGGTGATTGAGACTTTTTATCTCACAATTCTGACACTTTTTCCTCGCAACTGCAAGTTTATATCTCGCAAATTCTAACTTTATATCTCAGACCCGTGCATTTATATATCAGAATTGCAAGATGTGAAAAAAAGTCAGAAGTGTGAGATAGAAAGTCACAATTATCTTTTTTTATTCCATGGCGAAACAAGCTATTGTTCAAAGCAGCTGCACTGAGAACAATCACAGTAATAATGTCTCAAATGCTGTAATGTCCTCATTTAGCAGTTCAATTAAAATAAAAACTGCCTTAATATCTGTCTCTATATTAAGAGTATGATAGTAAGGTATACTTTAATTAAAGTCACGACTTTTTCCACTGTTTTTCTCTTTCATTATAAATTGCCTTTTTCCCTCATTAACAAACACATTTGCTCATTAACAGTGATTGCGCAGCTCCGTTAATTACACTGAAACTCTTTAGGAGCACATGCACAAACTATAAAAACACTTAAATGATCACGTGACGCGAGGAACAAAAGATTTCATGAATCAAATGATAATGCCGAAGTTAAAGCCTCCTGAAATATAATCTACACGTGATCAGCATCAGATGCATTAATGCGTTTGATCTTTCCTAATGCCTCGGTCTTACAGTGGATCTCAGTGGAGCAGGACGTCATGCAAACTCTCAGATGTGTCCCTCTAAATTGTTTGCCGTGACATTTGGGGCCAAAGCAATCCATGCCTCATTTTCTCAGCCTCAAAGACCAGCAGTCCATTAGATCGATAGCGCAGAGATTTCCAGTCCCCGCGCGAGCGTAAATAGCCTATCACACGCGCGCGAGAGTGAGACACGCTGTCAGTTCGCTGCGCGTCGCCGGGAGATTAGATGAGAGCAATCGGGCCTTTCCGTAATGCACGTGGGCAGCACAAAAGAAGGTTTACAGTAATTGTGAGTTATTAAAACGCGTAATCACCCCCCGAGCGCAATGAGGTGTAATGAACTTCACTGCTGGAACATCGTCCAGATAAGAAGCAGAAACTGATACGGCTCGTGTTTGTGAGAGACAGTCATCAGCTGTAACCCCAGAAGTGCGTTTTCCCCGATCGGCACTCAAAGGGAATCAAAACAGCATTGAGTTGAAAAGCTCATGTGCTGCCGCCCACCCGCGCGCGCCCACGCGCGTCCACCCACGACGCCTCTCAAACCCCACAATGCACTGCTTCCAGCAGTGGAGCGCGCAGGGACTGAGATGAAGTGCTCTAGCGGAAAAACAGCGGGTCATCATCACTATATGGAAGCTTATTTCCGATTATAGCTCGCAATCAGTGCCGGTCCTGGACTTCTAGGGGCCCTAAGCTAAACTTTGTCCGGGGGCCCCTGTGAGTGCGTTCATAAAAACCCCAAAATGACCCCCAACCCCTTAATCTGTTCTTTCAGAGCAGCTTCACTGTCAACCAACAACAGTGAGTTGAAACGTTCAGTTATACAATAAAACAGGACAAATACGACAGAAAAAAAAAAAATGAAATTAACAATTTAGCCTACTAATATTAATATTCTACAATACAGAAATTGAATAAAGTAATCAAATGTATAATAATAATAATAAAAACATTGCATAGGCCTCACTTTATTAAATATACACTGATTCTTATTAAAGTTACAAATGTAAACAGTGAATGATTCTCTCATATTCGTTTGTTGTTTGACAAACAAGCTACACTGTGTAATATTTTAAGTTGATTTTTAGCAAAAAATACTTTGTTCTTTCAAAATTATACGTTCTCATTAATGTGTAATCACTTCAACCAACTAATTAAGTATTCTCGTAAGTGTATAATCTGCCATTTAGAATACATATGAGTGAGTCGCTTGAATGGCGGCAGCCATGTTGCGCCTCCATCTTGAAAATACATTAGCCAAAGAGGGACATACCTGGAAATTCAAGCTTCGCCTTTCGCGTTTTTACACTGGCGTTTTTATACGTCACAGTGGCACCGTGACGAATGCGAGGGGGAGATTACTCGCGACTGCCAGCAGATTTGAAATAATATGGCCACCGTAGGAGTTAAAACGCCCTCGGAATGGGAGGGGCTAGAAAGTAATATTCAGTTGGTAGTCATATACAATTTCACCGCTAGATGGGAGTAAATCCTACACAGTGTAGCTTTAAACGACAGAGAGAGTATCGGATTTATTAGGCTGCTGTCACTTTAAGACCGAATGCACAGACCTAATACACACAGTCAAGAATTCATTTCTTTCTCAGCTGTTTATGCTCACTGAACGACTTTAAGTTAAAAAGCCCCTAAAATGGACATTTTGACATTTTTGTGTGCATTTTGACATTTCTCTGTTAAAGCGCACGCCCGAAGCCCAAAAGTAGCCTGTACTTGTCTGTGTTTCTCTCCACCTCAGATCGCACAGACAGAAAGCCTCTTTCACAGCTCAATACGCTTTTACACGTGACATCACTTGATTTGTCTGATTTGAATGTTGTGTACCGTGACAGCGCGCCGCTTTAAAGGAAAGGAACGGAAAGCTCCATCATGTTTTTATAATTGTTGGAAGCCAAAATCAAAAACAAAACTAAAACACAGCCCTAAATCATAGGCTACTTTGCGTATAGGCAGGACCGGCACTGCTCACAATTTCTAGTAACTAGTTAACATGTCGCAAATTAATTTTTTTTACTGTTTTTCTCAGAATCTTGTGAGATAAAAAGGTCACAATTAGCATTTTTTATTATTTTTTTATCCATAGTGGAGAAAAAAGTAGAAAAAAAAAATCGCAGATTTGACAGATGTTAACTATTTATAACTTTTGCGAGATATAATCTCAAAATTCTGAAAAGAAATTGTGAGATTAAAAAGTCACAATTAAGGCCTGTTCACACCAAGGATGATAACATTAATGATAAAGATATAGGCTAGTTCTAAAAATCATTTGAAATATAAAAGAATAACATACACAACACAACCATAATGATAACGGCACAAAGAAACAACTTTCAGAACGATTTTTTTCAGCTGTTGAACGATAAAAACACTGACAGCCAATCAGAATTCATCCTGCTTTAAAGAGCTCGCGCATTAAAGTGGCAGACGACAAAACTGCAGTGCGCTATTAATAAACAAAACGATATCATGCATTGTTGTGGACGCTGATAGAGTTTATCGTAATGGCTAGCTTTATTTTTTTATTTTGTGGCAGAAACGAGCTTCATAGATCATCGAGGGGGCAAAGGTCAATAATCAAAGGTGCTCACGCGCTTCTGCTCGCACCCGCCAGCTCACTATTAATGAACGTGATTCGTCATTTATGATTTAATTGGGACCATCTTTATTCATCAGCAAATTTCTGCTGGAGTATTAGAGGGCTCGAGAGGGATTGAGTCGTTTTAATTGCGAGTGAGCTGGCAACACAACACGAAACCATGCGGCGCGGGGGAAACGCAGCCAATATTTCATACATGCATCAGCACTTTACCCAATTTCTATGTATTGATGATTAAAAAAGCTGACGACACCACTTTTCCCCTCTCAATATTAGTATTTAATATGTTCCTATTTTGTTCTAGTGTGTGCATGCTATTAGTTCTCACTACGATCCTTTATGCAAATTCATGGATGTTTTTTTAATCAAAGTCATTTAGAATGAGCACGCTAGTCAAGTCAAGTCACATTTATTTATTTCTATAGCGTTCAACAAGATTGTTTCAAAGCAGATTCACAACAGGAAAATAACAATGATGCAAACTTCACAAATATGAGAGAAATTAAAATTCTGCTGTAAAGCAGCTCTAAAAAGACAATAGTGTATTTATTCAGATCGATTCAGTTCAAAGTGAACTAAAACACACCATTACAAAAACAAAAGATGCTTTTTAAGTAAAAGTGGCGGGAAACGTCTCCTTGGTAGGCTACAAATTAAATAGTTGCCAAAAATCTAATAACATGAAAACTCTGGACATTTTTCACACTTGGTTTATAACTTATGTCATAGACACTGAAACTAGGCTAAGTTAACTATTCTAGACACATTTAACATAGAAAAAAAAATGACACCGTCCTTAATGGGTGTGTTTTCTCCCACTCTACCCTACATTTCTTCTTCAGAGTGATTATGGTGACTATGAAACCAAAAGAGTTCAAACACCTTACCGATGAGTTTATGTCATTGGAATAGTATAATCAGAGGAGCACGAGCGCTGCACAGAAGCCGCTTTTGAAATGATAATGCGGACTGGAACAGAATGGAAATGATACATGTTTTGTATTGAACAAGGAAGCTTTTTTTCCCCGAACGGATCGCTGAATCGACACTGGGGAGCGTTTGAAAAGCGATACACCTGTATTCATTGACAGGCAATTTGCACGAGCTTGAGGCGCGTTTAGCGACGTAAGACTGTGCCTTATATTTTAGTGGTCGGTTTGTTCAACTCAGATCCATTAGGAGTGTTTTGACCATTAGGTTCCTGTGCTCAAGCTCTCTCTCTCTTTCTTTGTGGAAGAAAAATAGGCGGCAGGGGTTGGAAAGACAGAGGCGCCAAAAATAGAAGCCATTACTCCATTATTACAGCCTATCGTCTGTTGCTAGGCAATGGTATCAGATTAACACTAATTATCATTTTATCACACTTTCTTCTCTTCGACGTTCCCTCTTTCCTTGGCTCTCTCCTTCATTCCTCAACAGAGCCGGCATCGCAAATAGGATCCTATGCATCGAAGTGCTGTCGGAAGCCTCTGAATCCATTAATCAACATATCTAGGTTCCGAGGCTTTTCATTCGCTGCCGTTATTACATGAGACTTAATGAATATTGGAGAAGCCAAAACCCAGCTAACATTCTCAGAACGTTCTGGCAAGGTTCTCTCAATGTTATCAACAAACGCTCTACCAATAATGTTAATAGAAAGTTCGTTCAAAGTCTTTAATAATGTTCTAAAAACGTCAGCACAAAAATGTTACTTATGCAACAGTCATCTAACATTTTGTAAACGTACTTGTTTCAAAACATTCAACATTCAAAATAAACGTCACAATAATGTTTGTAAAATTATAAAATGGAACGTACTTTTAATGTTTTTACTAACATTTACTTAAACAAGAAACATTAAGGGGCCAAACACAAAGAAGGCAAGATAAGTCATGCCAACATGGCTGGAAGCATTAGACCAACTACAACAATGAGCAATTAAAGACATATTAACATGATTTTAGGCAAAATGGATGAAAAATCATAAATACAGTCACTAGTAATTTGATTTAATGGTTTATCACTTTCGACCAATAGGTGGCGCTGTGACTAAATTGGTGTGGTGTGGTCAGAGTAAGATGACTGACATATGCAAAGTTTGGTGTCAATATCATTGCAGAGATACAGCCCCAGAGTCATTGCATCATGCTATCAAATGAGTTGATGCGGTAAACAAAAACGCTTTGGTCTATAAACACGAAATCCATAACTTTTTGCTGGCATGGTCTGAAGATGACACGATTAGATTGTGGTGAAAATCGGACAAACGCTCTAGGAGGAGTTGGAAAAAGTAGGTTTTTAAAGAAAATCGAAATGGCGGACGGCATGTTCGCGGCGTGACCCAAGGAATCTATTAAGACATTTACAATAGGCTAATGCAATCAAATTTGTGTTATTATTTATTAGCATTTTTGGACACGTTCTTTATAATTGTTGACCACAAGGTGGCGCTGCCCCAAAACTTTGAGTATCGCATGGTGCCGAGACACAGCGAGTTTCGTAACGATATGCCAATGCGTTCATAAAATATAGCTAGTATTTTTTATTTTTTATTTAAATGACCGATATGGGAAAATTGGGTATTGTTTGACTTGGCATGCTACACCAAATCGAAAGATACCAGTTTTGTGATTTTTGGCCAAACCGTTCAAAAGTTATAAGCAAAAATAGCCATTTTTCATATGTCCTGACCACTAGGTGGCACTGTGTCGAAACTTGGCAAGTAGCCTCAGGTCATGGCTGTCCTAACACACACCAAGTTTGGTCAGAATACGCTAAAGCATTGCAGAAATATCTGTTATTCCAGAATGGTTTGAAGTTGTTTGTTTTTTTTGAAAATTCTAAATTCTAAATGAAATTGAATCGTCCAAGAAATCAGGGGAAAAAATATATTTTGTTTCTATCCCTTACGGTTAAACAATTATTAACAAACTTGAGTGCAATATTGGACAGTTGGTGGCGCTAGAGGGATTGACTTAGAGACTCCAAAATTGCTCCTCTATTTGTGTGCAAGCTTTCCCGCAAGCGGTTGGTCTATGGGAAACGGAAAAATAATAATAATAATAGGAATGCCAACGGATACAATTGGTGCCTTCACACCTTCAGTGCTTGACCCCAAATAACGTGTCCATAACTTAATGAGAACGTTATCAAAATTAGATGATATTATTGTTAGCTGGGACTGGCGAAAGCCGAACGCACCTCTATGTTCTCACTCTTGGAACATCGATGGAAACGCACCATCTGGAAAAGGAAAGATATAAAACCACAGCCAAATCCAACAATCCTGTATGCACATATGAAGACTTCCAGCTTTTTTTTTAATCAGACTCATTCTCATGACTGACGTTCACTTTCGTCGTCTCTTGGCAAAAGTACAGCGAAAGCCGTTTTGTTCTTTGAGAGCAGATTTTGCTGCTAATTAACAGACACGTATGAGGTGGTGTTTAGGAAGCGCCCTACATTGAGCCGGTGACGGCGTCTGAAAACACCTTCGTCTCAGTTTCTGCAGTGATTTATTCCTGTGGATCTCTGGCGCGCGTGTAGGCCGAAGCTCGAGGGCACGAGCGCATTGTTCCAAACCTGCCCATTGTTTCTGAGCTCAGGGCCAGTAATGAGGGACCGTGGAGGAGCCGAGCGCTGCGCTGCTGTCAGAGTGAAGAATGCACACACACACACACACACACACACACACTCTATAAATGAGGTAATATATGTCTGGTTAATTAGAGGTACTGACCCTGTGTTGCTTTAATACACATCCTCTATTAGTCAGAGTAAATTATTCATACTACTGAACATTAAACATTACTGAACCGGTTTAACCTGTGATATATCGCAGGGTTTCTCTGTCTCAACGCAAAACATTGACATTTGGTCATCTTTCATAGTTCAGAAATATGTTGACAGAACTTGGCACAGTAATATTATATAATATTAGTAATATTGATTTGACTGCACTGACACTATCAGATGAGAACAAAACCTGAACTGAGCGGAATAATGACACTTCTGTAGAGCTGCTTGGTTACCCCTCTCACACACACACACACACACACACACACACACACACACACACACACACAAACACTAACCTTACCCCTAAACCTACCCATCACACAAAACTTTCCGCATTTATATATATATATATATATATATATATAGTTAGTTAGTATGTGTGTGTGTGTGTGTGTGTGTGTGTGTGTGTGTGTGTGTGTGTGTGAGGGGGGGGGGGGATTTTCAGCATCATTACTCCAGTCTTCAGTGTCACATGATCCTTCAGAAATCATTCTAATATGATGTTTTGATGCTCAATTATTATTGGCGCTAAATTATTAATAATGGTTATTTTTTTCCATTATTTTTCTTTTGTTTGATTTACTTTTTTTTTTTTACTTTCATTAGTTAAAAGTTAATTTATTTCTTAACATTATAAATGTCTTTACTGATCAATTTAATGCATCCTTGTTGAACAGAAGTATTAATTTAAATTATCAAGTACATTTTTAACATTGATAATAATAAGTGTTTGTAGAGCAGCGAATCGGCATGTCCAACAGTCCTTCGTCCTCATTTTCAAAGCTGTTCATCTCAAGTTTGCATTATCTGAAAGCATGTGCAGGTGTGCTTTGATTATTGAAAGATAAGCTGCATTTATGTTTCCAGTAAGTTCCCCATGATTGTGCTCCAGTTCCCACAAATTCCTGACTCTTCAACTTCCCCAACATCTCACCTTGAAAACGAACCGCTTTGATTTATAGCGTCGGTGGGAAGAGTTTCCATCTTCACCCCGCGAGTTGTCACAGCTATTCTATAATTGGATGAGCCGCGTGACCGACCTAGCCGGAGCTTTTCAGGCGGCCATCTTTGGGAATTTTCCCTCGTTTTGCACTGAATCGGAGGCAAAAACTAGGACGTTGTTCATGTTGTCATTAATTGCACTGAAAAGAAAAAATAAAACACTCGTTGTCCTCCAAGAGTAAAAGCGGAGTGGGAGGATCTTCAGTCACTGACCTCAAAGTGTCACCTGACCACATGACTTGTTTTATCCTCATTGTGTCATCGCTATATAACCGTCCTCCCATCCCGCATATAATCGACCTCAGGACACCAGAATCCAGTCGAGAACTGAGCTCAAGCTTTTGCGATGGACGATTGGTGACCTTCTCTAACTCTTCCATGGATCTGAAGGTGCTCCTGAAGTCATGAGCGCATCGACGTTACACACGTACAGAAGATTTCAATGTGTTCAATCTGCTTCGGGTCACCGCAGACCGTCTCTCCTGAGCACAGGAATCCAATTAGCTGCTGAAAAAACATCATGTGTTTCACACTAATTACTCTTGCTGTGTGTGATACTCTATTTCTGAGACTTCACTTCTTCACTGAAGCATATTTGTTTTTTTTAGGACTGTTTCATGTTCACCACTAGAGTTATTGCAAGCCTTTTTGACTTTTATTCATTCCCAGGGATATGAATGCTTGTTATCAACAAACAATTTTCACTATAGTTAAAATGCTTATTCTTGACATCAGGAATTAGATTTCTACTAGTAAAAATGTTAATTTTTGATATCAACAATGACATCATCACTTGAAGAAATATGAATTCTTGATATCAAGATTTAAATTTCAACAATTCTATAATTCTTGATATCTGTAATTGTATTTTTACTACACTGAAAAAAAAATGATATGATCAATAAGTTATGACAACATGTTTTTACATTGTTTTAACTCATCAAAATAAGCAATTTTCAACTTTTTTGTTGTACAAGTACAAGTTAAATGTTGAAATTACTTAAACATCCAAGTTGGTTGTACTTAATAATTTAAGGCAGTAAACTTTTTTTTATCAATAATTGATTTCTTACTAGTTGAAACTCCAATTTCACATATCAGAAATACAATTTTTACTAGTAAAATATATATATTTTTATATCAATAAGTATAACTATAATAATAATAATAATAATAATTGTTACTAGTAAAAATAAATTCCTGATATCAAGAATTCAATTGTTGCTAGTTAAAATGTTAATTCTTGATATCTGTAAATGTATTTCAACATGTTACATTATTTTGGCATTTCTGATATCAATAGAGTCTAAAATGGCTTTCTTACTAATAACAATCACATTCATGATATTAGAAATGAACATTGTCACTAGTGACAATCGAATTGTTGGTATCAAAACCGAAAAATTTTACTAGTAGCAAATCAGTTGATATCAAGAGTAGACATTTGCACTAGTTACCATGTAATTATTGATATCAAAAATGATAGTTTTACTAGTAAGAATTGTATTTCTGATATGTGAAACTAGTAAGAAATCAAGTCTTAATTGAATTTGAATGGCAGCCTATATGGTGACATTTAACTAAAAATACAGTTATCGAGACAGTAATTATTGATATCAAGAATTAACATTTTTTACTAGTAAAAATAAATAATTAATACAAATTATTATTGTATTTTATAATATTTTGTATTATTTGTTTTATATAAATAAACAATAAATCAATAATTAGCATTTTAACTAGTGAAAATATGATCAAGAATTAAACGTCAAAACGGTTTGCCATATAGAGTCACTTTATTTTATTCACTGCATGATGATGTTTAACATGGCATGGAGTGCCTAAAACCCTCTTTTACCATGGTAAGACCACAGTAACACAAGAAAGCAGCTTCATCAATAATTCAGTTTAAAAAAGACACAATTTCCATCGACTGACAGGCCTAGACTTTATGGCTTGTTTCACGCATCCTACAGCTGATATGTGGATCTGCTCACCCGGCCTCTGAACACTTTAATTCAAAACGCTTCTTGTTCAACCTTTTCTTCTGCATCTCACTGAGCCTCTGCATCTCTCTCTCTCTCTCTCTCTCTGTCGGAAACAGTTGTCATGGCAACCCACAGAACTTTCTTCGCAATGCCACTTTTAGAAACAAAGTTAGCAGAATTCCTCCAGGGTTCAGAAGAAGAGGAGAGAAGATGAAGCTACAGGTAATGCAAAAAAAATCACTCTCGACGTGCTCAAATGAGGCCCTAATGGAGAAAACGCTGTGAATTAACCATGTTTTACCTGCACCCTAAAGGAGGGAGAGCGTTTCCACATTTGGCTCCTAAACTCTGGAATAGCCTTTCCTGATAATGTCCGCGGCTCAGACTCTCTCTCCCAGTTTAAATCTAGATCTCTTTATCTCTTTAGCCTAGCATTCATATAATGCATCTCCTAACCTTTGTTATATCAGATCAAATGCATGCTTATTCTTGCTTAATGTTATGAGATGAACAGCAGCTACGCTAATTATTTTCTATTTGCTTCTCTGTTTTATCTTGGGATGCCCATCCTGAGGTAACTAGAGAGTTTGTCAGCTCCAGTTTGGATCCAGCCTAGACTCTGAATCAACATGCACCAATGCTACATTTTCTAAATGTCATAATCATTTGTTAACAAACAAGTATTCATTACTTCAATGAGCTCATTGTTTCTGCATTAAATTATTACAGTGTATAAATAAATAATTTTTTTGCTAACAGTGACTTTGTCTGATACGATCACTCTAACTGTAAAGTGGACTCATGCACTTCCTGTAAAGCTGCTTTGAAATGATGTGCATTGTGAAAAGCGCTATACAAATTAATGTGAAATTAATTGAATTGAATCCTGGGATATACGTGCAATGCAGGAGAAGCCTGCAAACCTAAGTCTGGTTTAAGTTAGTCTTTCTTAATCTCGCGCTCAAGCAGATGCACGCACACACACACATACACACACACACACACGGCGTCAAATCGTCTCCCTCGTCGGCTGTCAGCGCGAGTGATCGTGTCGAGACACACATGTAATTTCACCTCAGCAACAGCTGCCTGTAATTACTCCCCGCATGCGCCACTCTCGAAAACAGCTTGATTTTGTGGTTGAAGCGATTCGGCGCTCAAAAGGTTCTGCGAACACACATAAAGAACGAGAGTTCGTGCTTGTAAACAGTGATGCACGATAAGAAATGTCATCATGTGGGTGAATATTGAAATAATACTCAAATAAACAAGGAATTCAAATATGATTACAGCTACAGGCTTTCCTAGACATCCACACTAACTGTGAGGACAGAGTACATTTACTGTCTTTAATGTGTTATTCAGTATTATAGTCAGTCTCATTCACACTGCAGTTAATATGGTGTCACATGTTTTATTATGGGTTTGATCACAACTATCTATCTATCTATCTATCTATCTATCTATCTATCTATCTATCCTTTACAGGTAAGCATGAAGCAAGCAAGATTGTAAAACTAATCAATATGAATTGAGTGGTTTAGTCCAAATTTGGAAAGTCCAAGAGACTTAATCGCTTTATATGATGAACAGATTAAATTTAGGCTTTTATTTTTGTTTTTAATGTTGTTTATATGTCTATGTGGTGTTTTTAATATGCTTTAAGACAAACCATGTGTAAATTCATAAGTCGACACCATTGCTGAGTATTTTCTCCTTAAAACTGCAGTGAACCAAAGACAGTCTCAAACACACGCTTTGAAATCGCTGGTGTTTCTGACGTCACAAACTACCTTGTAACCAATCAGATCAACGTGTGATCGTCAACCAGTGGATCTCTGAGCTGAGTGAGTGAGTGGAGGCGGGGCTCATTTGCATATTCATAGACCCGCGAATACTAAATGAGGAAAGGGTGTCGAGTTACATTCAAGATATTTTAAGACATGAAGACATTTAAGTTTTTTTTTCAAGAAAAAACTTTTAAATATGTAATTTTGGTGATCAAAGATGAGTTTTAAGGGATGAAATTATTGACTACTAATTTTTATTTATTTATTTTTTTTACATTAAACGTTTTGCTTGTATGGATTAAAAGTGCCCAAAACTTTGAACGTTTACTATTGGTGGATCTCATGTGAGTGACAGGTTGCCCCGCCCTCGTCATCAGAGAAGTTATTCTGATTCAAAATTATGAGGCACATCACGAATTATAAAAAAAAAAGAAGATGTGCACAGATAAATCATTCTTAATAAATACTGCAAATGCAATATTCCATAAAAAGTAGGAATTGTCCATTTTGATTTCATGGTGACTTTAACACACACGACACATGCTCGACCTCTGCATTGACAAACGCTCACAAACAGCGTTTTGGCTTTCGAGCGCCTCAGGAGTGCAGATATACCAGGCTTCAAACTCCTGTGTGAAACGCTGACAAGAGAACGACCACAGATGGCATGATCGCGTTTCATTAATTTACACCTTTTGAGGCAGATGCACAGTTATTTTTATAAAGGTGTAAGGCTGGGCGCCATCTATCGCACATGACGCTACAGCGAGTTCAACGTCAAACATGATTGTGTGATATTCATACAATCACAGTCTGCATCTAAAAGAAAGTCAAATTCACTGTCGAGAACTTTAGAGCAAATTAGAAAGAGTTTTAGTGTTTTAAGTGACATAAATATACATTAATGCTGAAAACAACCAGCCTTTGGTGGTTTTGATTGGCCACCAGGATGGGTTTCACTGGTCAGGCTGGTTATTGCAATGCAAAAAATGCATTTTCTTACTTAATAGTTTTGTCTTGTTTTCAATTACAAATATCTAAACATTCTTAAATCAAGATATTTTTACCTGAGAAGCAAACTGATTGAAGATTATTAAGAAAAAAATCATCAGAATGAAGTGAGTTTATGCTTAAAAGAAGTAAAAATGTCTGCCAGTGTATTTTTTACTGGTTCTAAACACAAACTCACTTAATTTTGATGATTTTTCACAAAACAAGAATTAATATTTCAAAGTCATTTTGCTTCTCAAGTAAAAGTATCTTGATTTAAGAATGTTTAGATATTTGAACTAGAAAACAAGAAAAAAAAAAGTAATATTTTCATCACAAAGTCATAAAGAACATATTTTTTTGCAATGCATGCTGGGAAACCAGATGAACACTAACCATAACAGTTAACCCAGTGAAGACTTTGTTGTTATTTCAACCCAATATGAATCATTAATATTGAAGTGATCGTTAGCTAGAATTATTTCAGCAGGTTGCAAGAAGAAAAAGTAAAGTTTAGAAGAAGCCTGAACAAAAGTTGGAAGGCAATCATGCGCATTTAACGAAGCAGAGGAACGTCTGTGTTCATTCTACACAAAAACAAGCGGAAAATCAGCACATGCAAAGAGAGACAAACTCCACCCAAGTCTTCAGAGATCACATGTGGAAACCTGCATGAAAAGGTAAATTCACAGACCAGATGTGTTATGCATGACCCGTAGAAACACTTCTGAGAGGTGAACGGACCTCTACCTGCCACAATCACTGCCGTCTGCAATTACTGCCGTCTGCAATTACTGCCACGACTCTCCGGCTCGCTGATTAACTGCCTCGCATGGCCAATGCTTGTCAAGTCTAAACCCTCTTCAGCTCTCAATAAAGTCAGCCAGCAATTGCAACTTAGTTTTAGACGACGAGAACAGGATCAGTGTGAAGCTCTTACTTTAAATAACAAGCTCTCACACGGAGAGTGACCGTTCTTTATTTAAAGTTAAACAACACAAAAGTCATTTAATCGAGGAGCAGCCTGTGTCTCATTCACACTTCAGTCAAATTTAAATTAAAAATGTGGCCTGAGGGGCTGTTTACACGACACCGCTTGCAACTAAAAACTTATTATGCGTTTTGGCCGTTCATTTACACGGCGTTTTGGGTGCCTGAAAACACAAACTTTTGAAAACGGGTTTCAAAGTGCAAGTTTTTGAAAACGGTCTCTGTGTAAAACAACAAAAACGCGAAGATGATGACGTCAAGCACATGCGTATTACGTGTTAAGTCTATAGGCTAGTATTTGATCGCCATCTAATGGCCTGGCAGCAGAACACAGCGTTTTAAGTCGTTTTCACGGATCCGTGTGAATGGGGATCGTTTTGACAATGGTGTCGTCTGTATGCGGAAATCTCAAAGGAAAAACGTCTCCGTTTTAAGCACATCTTTGTGTGTAAACGTACCCTTAGATACCAGGGGGGTAATCTATCAGCCGGAAACTGAAGCTTCCCCGGGGCCGCCATTGATTAGCGGACCCCCATTCCATTGACAACCATTCATTTTGGCGTCACTTTGACAGCGAATAACTTTACATCTGAGGCGTTTAAAGGGGGGGTGAAATGCTCATTTTCACTCAATCTCCTGTTAATCTTGAGTACCTATAGAGTAATATTGCATCCTTCATATCTCCAAAAAGTCTTTTGTTTTATAAAATTTTTAACAGAAAGATAGGCTGTACCGAGTCTTTCCGGAAAAAAACGAGCGGCTGGGGGCGGGCCCTGTGGGCGAAGCTTAGCTGTGCTAACGCACCAAGCTAGTGACAACACACAGAGACATTTGTTCAACAAACAGTTTTACTCACCGTCCGGTTCCAACGCACGACCGCGAACCTTTATCATTGTGACTGCTCGATCCTTAAGCATTAGATGATCTGCAAATCCGTCGATATGGGCTTTGTTTATAAAACAATCATCGTCGAAATGCAGGGAACAACAGTCTAACAGTTACACAACTCCGTTTATGCTCAGGAAAACAAACTCCATCCACGGGTTCCTTAACGCTGGGTTCTTTGGGAATCTGTGCAGGGTTGTCTTGCCCTGGCAACCAAAAACACACTTCTTTGGTGACATTGACTTCCCAAAAGCCGGGCAGGGCGCTTTGATGGCGAACTGCTTTCACTCTCTTGCTCTGGTCTACGAGTGCGCGCGCGGCCGCGATCTTACCGGAGAAGTGCCCTTAGGACCCGTATAAGGAAATTCCGCTCTATCTTACGTAAGACAGAGCCATACTCGAAAAAAACTTTCCGAAACTTGTGACAAACCGGAAGGAGTATTTTTGGAACAAAAATACTCCTTCAAACGTACAACTTAGTTTTTGAAACTTTGTCCATGTTTAGCATGGGAATCCAACTCTTTACCAGTGTAAAAAACTCAGTATGCATGAAATAGCATTTCACCCCCCCTTTAAAGACTCCATTTGTCCATTATTTATTTCTAAAGAAACACGAAAATGTATAAAAGGCTCCATTGGCTACCTTGTAGCTTACGTTATGGCCCTGTAGAAGCAGTTTTTGTAAAAATAGGCTAATGATTGCGTCATAACCACGCGACTCTCTGTCGCACAGTAGAGAGATTACCGTATGGACAGGAGGAGAAGCTCGCGGGCGATCGGGGGGATGTGGAGGCAAAATGACAAAATAATTAATCAGAATACTTAGCAAAAGTTTCTCCTGCTCCAGCTCACGCTCTCCGTCTCTGCAAGATTCGGAAGGGAATGATTCAGATTTCTCTTGGCACAGCTACTAGAAGACAGACGGGTTGCTCAAGTCACATCTACGTCGTCGAGCTCAGTGTGAGTCTGCGCAGTCGCTCGACCATCAGGAAGAAGTGCTTCTAATTTGCTTCACTTTTCTCCGTTGAATCCAACTTTTCTTCGCTGTGTCCATTTCTTTTACTGTCTATGTTGAAAACGGTCTCTGTGTAAAACAAGAAAAACACGAAGATGATGATGTCAAGCACATGCGTATTATCTGTTCAATCTATAGTGTTTCATCGCAATCTAATGGCCTGGCAGCAGAACACAGCGTTTTTTGTGTGAATGGGGATCATTTTGACAATGGTGTCGTCTGTACGCGGAAATCTCAAAGGAAAAACTTCTCAGTTTTAAGCACATCGTTGTCGTGTAAACGTACCCTTAGATACACTGCTGCACCACACTGACGCCATTGGTCCTCGTGTGTCATGTGACCACAAATGAGATCAGTGAAAATTAGTGAATAACGGCGTCAGTTTCCTTCTGTTCATACACAAAACATCATATGACTTACATGACAGTATACAGCGGGCAAAAGTGATGTTCGGCACATTCACATCTTCACCCCTTTATTCAGATTTTATTCAAAATTGTTAAAAATTTTGTATTGCGTAGTTGTGCTTGGAGTCGTAATAATAATTCAATGAAACATGCCGACATCATTTTTATCAAAGCTGTCATACAAAGAAATTATGAACACAAGAGAGAACCAATGAAATATTAATAACTGATTATGTTGTTGTCAATGTATGCTTTTTATGAGCTTTTTGTTTTTTTATACAGATGTTGTGCAGAGAGAAAGTTAAAATATTTTATGGTGACAAAATTCCGTCAAAATGTAACTTTAAACCCTTAAAAAATTAAAAAGTAATTAAAGTAAATTCAAGTAAAAAAACGAATCTATTATTTAAAGTAATCACTCATATATTGGCTGTGTTGAATGCTACTCGCGCAACACAACGTCAACATGAGACACATTATACTTAATTTTTAATAATAAAGGTTCTTTATTGGTATTGATGGTTCATGAACCCACTAAAGTAATTTATAGTGTAAAAATGTTCTTTAGATTTTTTAAATGTTCTTCACACACTAAGAAAAAATGGTTGTTTTAAGAACTGATCACTGACAGGTTCATTATGGGGTCTAAAGATTGTTCTTCTATGACATTCATCTGTGACGAAAAAACCCTTTTGGAATCTTAATTTGTAAAGTCGCACTGAAGTGCCTTCAAAAACGCAGCATTATTCAGTGTGTTGACGTAATTTAACACTAACGTGAAACCAGACTTCATTCGCCACAATGGAAAACATATTTACACTGAACTGATCGTCCCCTATCCCCTATATAGTGCACTATGTGCCATTCATCATGTAGAAAATAGTAATAGTGTGAACAAGTGACTGATTTCAGCCAGTTTCAGCGTCTGTTTATAATGTAGGGGGCGGAGCTTCAGACTCTAGAGCGCATTTGATTGGACAGAAAATCTGATGAGAAGCTGAAGTGCAGAATGATGTCAGCAGAATCATTGATCCATATTGGCTGAAGTGAGAGGCTAAGTTTTGAATGCTAATAGAGTATCTTATTAATGCGAATTGTCATTGTTTTATTGTGTCAACTTATAGATAACAGTAGGGCGTTTTCACACCTGAAAGTCGGCACCAAGGTCCGAACCACAGTTCATGTTTTGATAGGCTACATTTTATACAAGTTTTGGTTTGGTTTCACATTGCAATTATGCGAGCGCACTAAAGCACTTTACATGACATACTTGCGTCGTGTCGTCATCATCTATGTGGGCTGCATCTTGACATTGAGGTTTGTAAACGGAAGTTTGTCTGACGTAAGCGTGTTGTCAATTCGGTGGGTAACTTTGACAAGAATAAAAAAAAAAAAAAAAACTTGACAAGAATGAATGAACAGACGCATATCGTTCCCACTATACTGTTATTATTACGGCATTACTCCCTGCAGCACCAGCTATAGGCCTACTCGAGGCTAGTTCAAATTCGCCAAATGAACGTCCTCGTTGTGCGAACATTTTATCGTCGCCGGCGGGAAAGGAGGAGAAGACTCAAGCAATCCTGCGAGAACCACCAGAACTTCCTGTAAATCTGAAAGTCCGAACCATACACTGTAAAACTTTACTGTAAATTTACAGCGAATTTCCTACAGAATTGTACTGTATTTCCATAATACAGTATTAGGCTGTATATTTTACAGAACAGCTGTAAATATACAGCACATTTCTGTTTTCAACCCGATAAATTCGTAATACAGTATCATACTGTAAAAGCACTGCATTGTGGGATTGATTTCTTTCGCGCTCAATTCAGTTCAAATGTGACGCGAGCCGACATGTAGCTACTACAGGCAAACTTGATTTGTCAGCGGGATTCAACTGAACAGAATAATCATTCCTGTTAACAAGATAAACAGTGTCTGCGAATCTGTGAGCAATTTTTAAGCTTTTGTGAGCTTCGGTTCGTGTTTGAAACATTAGTTGTCTGTGACGCAGCAGAAAATGGGCGACATTAATGTTACATGAAGACGGATGGAAGAATTTGTCATCTGAATAACCTGCGCCTGTGACGATTAGTGGGATTTAGAGTTTGAGAAGATGGAAAATTGTTCAACTGAGTGATACGGTAAGCCAATATATTTTGTTTTTTTGCGTTCGCATTTCTACATTGTTTTCACAAATGCTTATTTGGTTTGATTTTGCGATCGCGGTTTTCTACCGCGGCCGCGCAAACAATTCACTCTGTTCCACCTGTTTACCAAGTAACTTAACGTTAACTTCGATATTTCACATAATAGGCAACATATACCATGTTATTTGCATGACCTGCTTTTGATATATATTTTTCGTTTCAGGCTTTGTAATCTGATGACGGTCCAGTGCTAATGTAAGTGCTTTTAAGTAGTGTTACAGTTATAGTCTATGTGGTAAAAAAAAAAAAAATGCTATCAAATGCTGTCAGTTCTGTGATCGTGCTTTTGAATCATTGTCAGAATTTTCAATTTTGCTAGCATAAAAAAATCCATGTTAATGCTGTTTTCAAATGTAGTATTCCTGATTGCCATGCCATATGTTCCTACAAATTGCCTAACAATTCAAAGAGAAGTTAGACGGTGTTATCCTTCAAGCAGATAAGTAGATGATATTCAACAAATCTCATTAATCTGTAATATATGTTTTATGTTTTGGTTCTGTTGATCATGGTTGTGCTGTCCTTTTTAAAAATTGTTTCAGGAATTTGCAACGCTGATGTCCAGCAATCTACATTTGCCAGAGAGTCCACGCCTTATTTCCTGGTATGTAAACATTAAAGGTTTAAGTTTAAACCTAAAATGAAAAGCCATCATTTACTCACTCCACTGCAAAATATGTTTTTCTTAATTAGTGTTTTTTTCTTGTTTCCAGTCCAGATATCTAAAATTCTTACATGAAGAAGCATTTCATTGACAAGTAAAAAGTGTCTTGTTTTCTGAAAGAATAAGTAAAAATTTTGTGAGTTTATGCTTAAAACAAGCAAAATAATATGGCAGTGCGTTTTAGTGTTCTTCTAACCCTAATCAATTTTAATTTTTAGGTGAAAATTTTAATTTATAGAACTATGAATAGATAGACAACTACATCGAACCACAGTGGAACCCACAATAGTTATTTTAATTATTAATATTATTTATTAATTCATTTTATTTTATTTTTTTTCAATTACAGGTCAATCTCTAAGCAACCAGTGCTGGACATTACGTTTGGAAGGTCAAGGTGTGTGTGGAAAGGATCACAGCCTAGCTTCATCGCTGGCCTGGCAGCGCTGTTTGCCTCCTCCTATAACTTCAGCTTGCAGTACCAGGAAGAGGCAGCACCTTGAGTTTGTTCAGAGGTTAGTCATTAGCATATTTGCCATTCATATAACTATTAGACTGAATTGTGACTTGTCTTGACAGTATTTATTAAGCTGACTGACTACTGGTATGAACAATATGGCCCTGGTTTCCATACTGGGCTTAGCTTAAAGGGTTAGTTCACCCAAAAATGAAAATTATGTCATTAATGACTCACCCTCATGTCACTCCAAACCCGTAAGACCTCCGTTTCTCTTCTGAAGACATCTTAAGATATTTTAAATTTATTCCGAGAGGATTTCTGTCCCTCCATTGTAAGTGAATATATACATTTTGGTCCAAAATGAACAAAAACTACGACTTTATTCAACATTGTATTCTCTTCCGGTCTGTTTTCCATCCGCGTTCACGAGTCCACATTGACGCTGCTGACGTGTTATCTGGTGCGTCAATATGGACTCGTGAACGCGGATGGAAAACAGACCGGAAGAGAATACAATGTTGAATAAAGTCGTAGTTTTTGTTCATTTTGGACCAAAATGTATATTCGATGCTTCAAAACATTCTAAATAACCCACTGATGTCACATGGACTACTTTGATGATGTCTTTATTACCTTTATGGACGTGAACAGTGACACGTCCATTGACTTACAATGGAGGGACAGAAAGCTCTCGGAATAAATCTAAAATATCTTAAGATGTCTTCAGAAGAGTTCAGAGGTCTTACGGGTTTGGAGTGACATGAGGGTGAGTCATTAATGACATCATTTTCATTTTTGGGTGAACTAACCCTTTAAGACAGGTCTAGGCCTCAATAAAATTAGGGTATTTAAGCAGCTTTTATAAAAATGTCTAATAAAAAAAAACATTACTGGTGTGCATCTTGAGACAAAACAGTGGCAGTCACATATTTAAGATATGTCAGTGCAAGTTGTTTTCAGTTGAAGGATTAGTGAAAATTCTATCATTAATTACACACCCTCATGTTGTTCCAAACCTGTAAGACCTTTGTTAATCTTCAGAACACAAATGAAGATATTTTTGATGAAATCTGAGAGGTTTCTGAACCAGCCATAGACAGAAATGTCTTTGCAACTTTCAAGGCCCAGAAAGGTAGTAAAAACATTGTTTAAATAATCCATGCAACTACAGTGGTGCAACCTGTTTTGTGCACAAAAAAAAATACAAAAAAATAACGACATTATTCAACAATCTCTACTCTTTCACGTCATTCTCCTACGCTGTTGACGTAGTGTAAACAGTGTCAAGTCACCTTCATTTATATAGCGCTTTTAACAATATAGATTGTTTCAAAGCAGCTTTACAGTGATAATAGGAAATTACAGTAACATAGATTGTTTTGGCTTTACAGCAGCTCTAGAATATAGTTATTAGATCGACTATTTTTGACTGTCAAAATGCAGGCGGACACAGCTTCCGTGAGTTGTTCAAAATCTTTATTTTTGGTAAACTCTGTGTACACAAACAATGTTCTCAATGCTGGAGTTCATGTGTAGAGCCCCTGGTGATACTTCGAGCACAGTTTCATGTTGTGTCGAGCCTCCTTAGTGTTTTAAAAAATAGCGATTTTTAATGCTATCATAGTCCAAGCACTCCCATTCAAAAGGCAATTAGACCGAAAACGAAAATACGGTCAAACTTAAGTGGCGTTTCCATCCTAATTATGCTTTTAAATGAAAGTTTGCCTCTTGTAGATTAACAAAAAGACCCTAGGTTGCATTTTGGCGAGAGTTACCCTTTAATACACTCCGGCCTACTCATCCTCACAAAACAGTGTAGGAGAATGACATGTAAGAGAAGAGGTTATTTTGGGGTTATTTTGCACACAAAAAGTATTCTCGTCACTTCATAATATTAAGGTTGAACCACTGTAGTTATATGTTCTATTTACCAATGTTTTTACCACCTTTCTGGGCTTTGAGAGTTGCAATGACATTGATGTCAATGGAGGGACAGAAACCTCCCAGATTTCATCAAAAATATCTTAATTTGTGTTCCGAAGACGAACGAAAGTCTTAAGGGTGAGCAATAATGACAGAATTTTCATTTTTGGGTGCAAACATGCATTTTAGTCTGGTAAATGTCATGTTTAACATTATCATGTAGTCATGTATGCAATAAACATTGCAAGGCTTGCAATTAAAGTTAAATTATTTCTGTCACAAAGGTTTGGGCTGGATTCTGGCAATGTGTGCTCTATATAAACAGAGTCTATGGCTGCCTTTCCACTGATACTCTGATGGGACCTGATGAGGGGATGATATTAAAAGTTGTAGAATAAAACTTTAAATCTGGCAACCCCACTTCCAAAAGTTTAGTTAGTTGACAGTGCACATGTAAACAGACACATTGAGTTGATGTATTTTAACCAGGGCAGAAAAAATATCAGTTATTGATCACAACATCCAACATTGCATTTTTTTTTATGTTGTTCAGTTTTATCCAAACAGATTAGTCGTTAAAACCGATATCTGTTTTTTATTTACACATCTTTTGTGCTGTCTCTCTCTGTCAAAATATATAAACTCAGTCCATAATATTTCATTGTTTTTTTTCCTTTCTTTTCTGCCTTTTAGACGATTTCCTGACATCAATCCTGAACGTGGATCAAAAACAAAGAAAGGACAAGTAACTTCAAACAAAACTGGCCAAGTTGTGCAAAAAAAGAACACTGTAAGCCTACAGGTGTCCTCACTTCTGCGAAAACTTGAAGACTTTGAATGGGATTTCGTTTGCACTTGTATGGACTTCAAAACAGAAACAGCAATTCACTGCCATTATAAAGCTTGGAAGAGCCAGGACATTTTTTAATATATCTCCGATTGTATTCGTCTGAAAGAAGAATGTCATATAGACCTAGGATGACTTGAGGGTGAGTAAATTTGAGCTAATTTAATTTTTTGGGTGAACTATCCCTTTAATTAAGTGCTAAGTGTTATCTGTTTGTTGTTAAGTGTTAAAATTGCATTTTATGTTTAAAAAAAATTCAGCCAACATGTTCACAGAAGGCAATTTTCTGATCTTTGCTTTTAACCAAAATAAATGTTTTAAAACCCAGAAAATGTTGTTTTCTTTTTCCTAGTGTGACTACTATACAATTTATTGCTGTAGACAAGTTTAATATTGTAAAAATATGTGGTATATTCTGTATTTGGTAATTACAGTGGAGTACTGTAAATGCTGTTTACTGTACTAGTGCTGTAAAAATACAGTATGTGGCTGGCAACCCAGCTGCCAGTATTTTACTGTAAATTTACAGTACAATGTTTTACAGTACAATACTGTAAATGCTGTCTACAGTACTAGTTCTGTAAAAATACAGTATGTGGCTGGAAACCCAGCTGCCAGTATTTTACTGTAAATTTACAGTACAACGTTTTACAGTACAATACTGTAAATGCTGTTTACAGTACTAGTTCTGTAAAAATACAGTATGTGGCTGGCAACCCAGCTGCCAGTATTTTACTGTAAATTTACAGTGAAAAGTTTTACAGTGTACAGACAATTATTTCACACTAGAAACGAACCAAACCCTTGTTCAGTTTGGGAGGTTTCACACCTGTAAGTTTGGGAGGTTTCACACCTGTAATTTTGATTCGGATCAAACTGAAAAGTCTGAAAATCCGGACCAAACAAGGTAGGTGTGAAAGGGCCCTAAAAGCATCAGTTTTGATTTCATGGGTACTTTAAGAGTGTAAAGAACCTTTTCATGTCAATTAGTCTGCACTGCAGTCTTGTCTTCTGAAAAAAGATTATCTGCCAATGGGGTCAGAAAAAATCAACTTAATTCAAAAGGAAAACAAGATTAATTTTCTGTCCCCATTTACAGATATTTGTATTTTTCAAAAAACAAGTCATTTTGTTTCTCAAGTAAATGTATCAAGATTTTAGAATGTTTAGATATAAAACAAGACAAAAATACCGAGCAAGAATTGTTTTGCACTTGCAGTGTTTCTTCTCTGGCCAAACGTGAGCAGATCAACCAGCAGATTCACTAAAGATGACGTTCTGATTCATTCAAGGCTTTACAACGTTTCAACTCGTGTGTTTGTCAATCTTGTCCTTCAACACACTCGGGGCTTCAAACAGAAGGAAACGAGGTTTGTTGTATTAGCGCGAGCAACTCTCCACGCGACCGCTTTCTTTCCTCAACTCTGGAAACTAATCTCCTCAACACGTTAATGGAATAAAGGAAGGTGTGTAAAAAAATAAATAAATAAAAAAAGCAAGAAGGAAGAGAAAAGAGTGTGCAATCTCACCGCTCCCCTCACGAACATTGTCTCACACTTGCATTCCTCACCTCCAATTAGCGGGAAGAGGGTCCTAAATATAGCAGCAGACATCACACACTCCAATCAGATCGCGAGACTCAAGCGCTGGAGAGCCTGATTATCTCGCGATGTGTGTGTGTGTGTGTGTGTGTGTGTTGTGTATATACAATGGTTGGACAATGGAGGAAAGGTTGGAAAGATCGTCTCATCGGTGGCCCGTCCGATCGATAACTTCCTAAGTTGGCGTTGCATATTTAAATCGATGGAGGTAAATAGTCACTGCGATTATTAATTGTGTCATTGATCGAGTCTGAAAGCCTGCGCTGTTGACTGACACTCAAGCGAGGCCTAATGTGATTGTAACCATTGCTTTGGACGTTTAATAGGCCTACGAACATCTAAAGCAGGAATTAGGACAGTCTTACACACACCAAACGTCTATGACAGCAGAGCAGTGAGCCAGCGATTCTGAACACTGCAAACAATTATTTTCTTTCTTAGATAGGCTATTTGTACTGGAAAACGAGACAAGACATATGTATAAATTGTAATAGCCTATAGAGGCTAAACAACCAATCTCATTTTTTTTCCTTCTCTCTGCTAAAGGAGAATATTATGGAAGCTAGTTTCCGCCACAGAATAAATAAAAAAAGGTAATAGCAGAATTCTCACAATTCTGACTTTTTTTTTTATCTCAGAATTGCGTGATAAAGCCACAATTGTGAGTTATAAAGTTAGAATTGCGTGATATAAAGTCGCAATCGCGAGTTATAAAGTCAGAATTGCGTGATATAAAGTCAGAATTGCGTGCAGAATAATGTGAATAATGTGTTCGAGAAATAACAATTTCGAGAAATAAACTCTTGACTTTTATTCTCAGAATTGCATGTTTATATCTCGCAGTTCTAAATTTATAACACGCAATTGTGTTATAAAGTCAGAATTGGATGATATAAAGTTGCAATTGCGTGTTATAAAGTCAGAATTGTGAGATATAAACTCTCAATTCTGAGAAAAGATGTCAGGAAGACCAAAAGTCAAGCAAGTCACCTTTAAACAATAGGCTACAGACTGTTTCAAAGCAGCTTCCATTCACACCAATGACGATAATTATAACGATAAAGATATAGATCTATAAATCATTCTAAATATAAAAGAATAGCAGAGTTCACACCACAACTTTAACGATAACGGCAATATTCCATAATATTCAGAACGATTTTTTTTCCTGATGACCGATAAAAACATTGACAGCCAATCAGAATCCATCCTGCTTTAAAGAGCTCGATGACAAAACTGCTGCGCCCGCTTATAATAAACAATACGATATAATATTGTTATCGTTATTTTTATGGTTATCGCTCTTGGTGTGAACGGGCCTTTACAGTAATAAACAGAAAAATTGTGATCAGTGATGCAAGCAAGCAGAATTCAATCATGCTGAAAAGCAGCTTTTTAAAAAAAAAAAAAAAAACTATAAACGAGTTGCATTTTAGCATTTAAAAATCCATTGTCTTGAAGTTTGTTTGTTTTTGACTGGGTTTTTGGTTAAATGGCTGAAATAAGGTCTGTGTTGAACACAAGCTAAAGATATTAATTCTACTACATAAAATACATCAGTAAGACATCTTGTGTTTTTTCTTAAAGCTTTAAAGTCACCATGGAATCAAAATGGACAAATCTTTTTTTAATAGAATATTGCAGTGAATATTATAAATGATTTATCTGTGCACAATCACATCATTATTTTTTAAATTCATGTGCCTTGTAACTTGAATCAGAATAACTCCCTCTTGCAGCGACTTCTCTTCTCTGATGACGAGGGCGGGGCAACCTGTCAATCACATGAGATCCACCAATAGCAAACCACAACCATCCAATAAACATAACCGTCCCGAGACCCGCTAGAACACCCTCGCTAACTTCAGAAGCATTTGATTCTGGAACTGAGCCTGATCTCAAACCACCTCTCATTGCAACTGAACAGCTTCATCAGTCAATGTCTCAGTGCTTCAACTGCAGTGTCTCTGACCTCTTCTTCTCCTCTAACTGTGTTCTTTGCATGTGCACAGAGGTAATTATAAGGAAGGCGATGTCCCAAAACCCCAGAAGCTCATATGTGGCTTGTCAATGGTGTGTTTGGTGAGACGCAGAGCTAGTGGACCCTGAAGGTGCAAACGTCCTCACCGTTCACACTCAGCCGGCGCGGGACTCTCAAGGAGACGAATGTAGGTTTGTCCTCAGTGGTCCTGACATCACATGAAGCCTGTGGAGGTTGTTGAGGAGACACATAATGAATCAAATGGGAACGAACAGCTAAATTCTTCTGGTAAAATAGAGGGGCATTTGAGCCTTTCAAACATGTGAAGCTTCATTATCTTCCAACTCTAAAGTATGCCTACTTTCTAAAGGGTACATTTACACAACAACGATATGCTTAAAACGGAGAAGTTTTTCCTTCGAGTTTTCCGCATACATACAATATCGTTGTCAAAACGATCCCCGTTCACACGGATCCGTGAATATGACTAAATACGCTGTATTCTGCTGCCTGGCCGTTAGATCATTCGATTTTTCTCCATTCTGTCACCTGATGTCGCCTCTGGCTTGTTTAGTTGAGGACACTTAATATTCAACAATATTACTGATGTGCATGTACTGACACTGTTGAATGAGAACTGAACTGAGCTGGACTGAATTTTGCACCATAACAAACCAAACAGACACAAACACACACTTGTGTTTCAAGTACAAGTGGAGACGACCTGAGCTGGACTATGGCATCATTTGTTTTGCTGAACTGCTTTATAGGTGAAATGAACTAATTAAAAAATTGATGATCTTTACGATGGATCTGAATCAACAGCTGACTTCACAGCCGTTCCTGTTATCACTGCAAAGCTGCTTTGAAACAATCTGTTGGACTATTGTATAAAGCGCTATATAAATAAAGGTGACCTGACTTGATTTTACAGATCAAATCTTAAACCTTCTGATCTGTTCGCAGAAATGTGAATCTTGTAGTGTGTCCTAAAATTAACACTCTTTAGTTTGAGTGTTAGAATTCCTTAAAATGTGACCGGCCAACTGGCGATTGACACCGTTTCATAAACTCGCCAACGCCGATTTTTACTCATGTTTGGCGATTGGCGAGTTTATGAAACGGTGTTAATCGCCAGTTGGCCGGTCACTTTTTAAGGAATTCTAACAGTGCAGTGTTGTGAGAACATGAACGTGAACAAACGTAAACAGAAGACGGGCCAGTGCTGCATCGTCACGAAAGTTAATGCCTTGCCGATTGAAATATTCAAGCGCATGAAGATATCCACGCGCCCAGAAATCCACGTCTCAGACATCGTGAATACTTGAGCTCTCTTTCACGGCTTCTTGTGCTTGAACAGACATATTAAAACAAAATTGTGTCAATTTCATAAACATTTTGGGCCCTATATCTTGCACCCAGCGCAATTGACTTTGTACACCGATGCATGTATCATTCCTATTTTGCACCCGATGCACAGCAGACTTTTCCCTCCACAGACGCACGTCGGTAAATTAGGGAATGAACTTGCGCTCCCGGGGGCGGTTCAGCGAAAAGAGGAGGCGTGTTCCGGCACAAACGTTCCCTGGTGCTATTTTGCAGTTTCAGAAAACAATCCCGCCACAGACCAGGAGAAACCTCGTCTAAAGTCAGTGGTGTGTTATTCAGATGCTATTTTAAGGGCGCATGCTTGGCCATAATGTAGTGTGTGCACAACGCACATACACTTTGCTTCTTTCATCTACACACAGACACAGCAGTTCTCATTTTTGCAAATCATACATAGTTAAAAGGAAAATATTCCACATGAGGGAAATCATTGTGGTGTCCATGAAGATGTGAAAAAATAGGCATAAATCTACACATTTACCCAAATTATTATACGCCTGTTTAACCGAAGCTAATTTGGGTGTGTTTCTCCATCCCCAATGTCACTTCTCTGTGTTTTACGGCCCTGACGAGAACGTCGGTCTCCTCGGCTGTGAACCGCTCCTGGCAAATCCGCCGTTATAATAGCAATCCGCCATGGAACAAGCGCGCCTGCTCTTAAAGGGAATGTGAGATGACGCTCTGATTGGTTTATTTCATGTTATGCCCAAACCACACCTATGAGTAATGAAGCTGCTTCAGACCAACACATTCTAGATTTGCGTCGGGCGCAAGAGTCATTTATCCCGCCGGTATAACAGCAACAGCACGAGATCCGCCCACAAAGTTATTTGCGTTTTGCGTTTGACATTTGCGTTTCAGATCTTTAAAACCGGTTATGTTTAACAAAAGTCTGTTATATCTTAAGTGATAGATATCACGTAAACAGTTGAGAAAGTAAACGCATGTGTATCAGTATCAGGATATTGGATCCGTGCAGCTCTTAAAGTGTGTTTTTAATGTTAATCAAACAACAAAAGACAAAGAACATTCACTCACTTCTCCGAATAACTTTTCTAACTTCAATAAGGATTCATCTATTTTTCATGGCTGGTAAATAAACATTTATGGCCGGTACATTTTCTTAAGTCACCGGCCATTGGCAGGTGTGGCAAAAAGCTAGTTTGAGGCGCTGAGTGTGTGTGCATATTTGAGATTCGAGAGAAGACAATCTGTAAAGATTCTCCTTATGTGTCTGATGCAAAAATCTGGTTGCATCACGCACATAAGGAGAATCTTTACAGATTGTCTTCTCTCAAATCTCAAACATGCACAAGCAGAAGTAACGGAGCAACCAATAGTTCCAAAATGCTGTATTCATTTCACATTCGCTGGTGAGTTGATGAAAGAGCTGCATACTGGAGTTATTTGACATTTTAACGCCTTAGCTGACCTATCATGAATCTACTTAGTGGTTAATAGTGCTATTTTATATTATTCAACAGCTCTGCTGCGCATTAAATGGTTTTATTGCACACCGTCCAGCCAGTCAGAATCGAGTATTCAAAAAGACATGATGTCACCATAACAAACCAAACAGACACGAACACACACTTGTGTTTCAAGTACAAGTGGAGACGACCGGAGTGTGAGAGAGGCACATGCGCTCGTTCCCCGTGTCTGCAGGAGTCCTGTGGTAAAGGGTCATTCTGTCGCCCGTCCTGCCATGGTGAGGGAACATCTGCTGTCATCAGTGGCGGTCTCAGTGTGTGTGCCAGCGGCTGCCATGATGACCAGACCATGACCCTGAACACACACACACACACACACACACACACACACACACACACACACACACACACACACACACACACAGACAAACACACACACACACACACAGACAAACACACACACTCACACACACACACACTCACACACACACACACACACACACTCTCACTCACGCACAAACACACATGCACACACACTTACACACATAGACACACACACACACACACACACACACACACACACACACACACACACACACACACAGACAAACACACACACACACACACAGACAAACACACACACTCACACACACACACACTCACACACACACACACACTCTCACTCACGCACAAACACACATGCACACACACTTACACACATAGACACACACTCACACAGACACACACACACACACACACACACACACACACACACACACTCACTCACTCTCACTCTCACTCTCACTCACACACACATGCACACACACTTAAACACAGTCACACACACACACACACACACACTATCACACACTCTCACTCACGCACAAACACACATGCACACACACTTACACACATAGACACACACTCACACACATAGACACACACTCACACAGACACACACGCACGCACACACACACACTCACACACATACATACAGACTCTCACACACACAAACTCACGCACACACACAGTCTGGTTCACTATCTTTGTGGGGACTCTCATAGACATAATGGTTTTTATACTGTCCAAACTGTTCTGTCCCCTTTACACTAAACCTACCCATCACACACACACACACACACACACACACACACACACACACACACACACAATAACCCGACCCTTAATCCTACCCATCACAGAAAACTTTCTGCATTTTTACAAAAAAACTAATTTTGTATGATTTATAAGCTTGTGTAGCTATATAACCTCAATTTAGGCTCACAGTGACACGAGTCCCGATGAGTGTGTGTGCATTCAGGTTTTAGTCCCCACCGGGATAGAGAAACATGTACACACACACACACACACCTGCTCCTGCAACATACTGCAGGAGGGTCGCTTTCATTATTTACATTCTCTGTGGGCAAAGATTCATCTCACCGTCTCTGATGTGAATGTTCATTAGAGCAGGTCAGCAGGAGGAACACATTTCCATTATGCATCTCTTCATCATTCTCTGTGACGTTCTGAGGATCATAATATCTGAATAAAGCATCACATAAGACAGGAGTCGTAAAACAATGTTAACATTTTTTTAAATAATGAATCAAATAAGAGGATTAAACTAACTTTCTAAATGAATAAATACATTTTATTAGAATTTAAAAAATAAATCAGATTAAAAAATGAATAAAATAATACATTTGAATAAATTAAAATAATTATATTTAAATAAATACATAAAGGTTTGAATAAAATACAAAAGATTAACATAAATAAATTTGATTATAACAAATAGCTTAAAAAAATAAATTTAAAAAAATAATGCAATAATGTAAAATAATAGAAACTAAATATTTTACACATATTTCTAATAGAATTTGTTTTTATATATTATGTCTTTACACTGCAAAAAAAAAAAAAAAAAATGTTTCCTCACTATTTGTTTTCCAGTACAAATATCTAAATATTCTTAAATCAAGATTATCAAAATGACTGGTCAATTCACCTTTATTTATATAGCGCTTTTTACAATACAGATTGTTTCAAAGCAGTTTTACAGTGATAACAGGAAAATCATACAAAAAAGTTTGTTTCTAGAAGAAAATTGCGTCATCGTCCACCTTAAGTAAGGCAGATCAATAATATTGTTGAATATTTAATGTCCCCAACTAAGCAAGCCAAAAGCCAAGGCAACAGTGGCAAGGAGCCAAAACTCCATCAGTGACAGAATGGAGAATAACACCTTGTGAGAACCCAGACTCAGTCGCTCAGTTCTCCTCTGGCCAACGAGCGAACAGTGTATGGTTATGATCCAGGCAGCGTTACAGGTCAGAAGTCAGATTGGATCAGAACATTCAGAATATTTATCCAGTTCCGTCTGGTTGGAGGTCGGAGTCACGCCGGTGTGGAGACGAGTTTTGTGTCGTGTGGATGAGGCCTTCACAGGGCTGATGAGGCTGGAACTTCAGGGATGCGTCGTGGACGTGTGCATCTGATCTGGATACGGCCCGGATCCGGCTGACTACAGTAAATGGGAGGGACTAGTTGACACTTCAGGGATGCGTCGTGGACGTGTGCAGGCACAGGCCCACCATCTGATCTGGATACGGCCCGGATCCGGCTGACTTCAGTAAACAGGGGAGCGACTGGTTGACACTTCAGGGATGCGTCGTGGACGTGTGCAGGCGCAGGTCCACCATCTGATCTGGATACGGCCCGGATCCGGCTGACTTCAGTAAACGGGAGGGACTGGTTGACACTTCAGGGATGCGTCGTGACTACGCATCCCTAAAGTCTTGCTTTCTGAAAAAATCAACAAAATTATGTTAGTTAAAAAATAATCTTGTTTTCCTTTTAAATTAAGTTTAGTATTCTGATCACATTGGCAGATATTTCTTCTTGTTTTGAAGAAAAACTTACTTAATAATGATACATTTTTCAGAAAACAAGACTTAATATCTTCAGTCATTTTGCTTCTCTAGTAAATATATCTTGAATTTTTTTTTTTTTGTGTGTTTGTGTAACTAAGCTTTAATGCTGTAAAAGTATTGTTCATTTTAAGTTCAAGTTAACAACATTTACTAATACATTTTTTAAATCAAAAGTGAACGAAAAGTGCAGAAACTATTTTTACTACAAATTGTAATTCTGTTAATTACAAAGAAACTAAATAACACACTGAACTAAACATGAAGTTTTTAAGTAGAAAGACTGAAATAGTATTTTCTTGTAAAATGTAGGCTAAAATAATCTTTGTTCTATTTGCAAATTTGAAAAAAGAAATGTACAAGGGGTGAATAAACATTGCATTTTTATTAACCAACATTGACAAAGAATAATAAACACCAATGTTAGCTAATGCAGTTAACAAATGAAACCTTATTGTGAAGCGTTTCGGATCTAATATCTGCGTTCATGTGTGTTTCAGACGGACAGATCGACGGTCAGCACATGCTCTCTGACAATCACACCTTATTTATAATCTTAATTATGCGCCGCATCTCATTAATAACTGTCAGCACGAGTCTCCAGTCAAAACGGCAGGTCAAATCGGTGTGTCGTCTTTATCTTTAAACGCAGCTGCACACATACAGGCTTTAGTCTGAACACTTTTAAGGCTAATGGTAAAGTACAGTCTGGGTTTAAAATACACTCAATATTCAGTAATATTATTGATCAGACGAGAACAAAACTTGACCTGAATAACGACACCATTGTCTTCTGCTTGTATCTGAACTGAACTTGTTTAATAATTGATGAACTTTACACAGTTATCGAACTGAACTATGACACTATAGTCTTTTTAGAGCTGCAGAATTTGAACTCGTCCCATATTTGATAGTTTGCGTCATTGGTTATTTTCCCTTTTATTAAGCTGCTTGAAACAATCTATACTGTATAAAGTGCTACAGAAATAAAGATGAGTCGATGGTTTAATTCCGGAGCTTGCAATAAACAATAAAATCATCATTACAAGGAACAAGACAGAAACTTGAGTGCGACACATGTGTACCTCATTAACCCTGTCATACATAAAATGATGATCTATAGAGCCGGTGTAAATCAGAGCGAGGAAGCCTAGCAACAGCACGCATCTGTCATGAGGAATTCAGTGCTTCCGTTTGACGAGTGCATTGGTTTTAATTGGCGTTAGTTGCTGCGATTTCATATTTTTCTAGTGTCTCTATGATAAAGACATTGGGACAAATGACAGTGGTGTAGATACAGCGATCATCAGTGCTGGAAAACAGCTTCTCTTGTGCCATTAGAGGTCTGCTGATTTCCCATCGGAGGAGTCGAAGACCAGTTAAAGAACCATAAAAATGCAGATTGTGACATTCTCCGGCATCGCCCCAGTTCTGCTCAGAGTAATTAACACTGGACTGCAGACGCCGCTTTGTCCTTAGTACAAATCACGCTTTATATTACAGAAATCGCTCACCAAATCATCAATTATACTCACAAAAGAAGATTCTGAAGACTCTCTTTTCCACAATGAGAGTTTATACTACAGCATAAGGCATGTTTTGCATGTTTTGATTGCTGGGTTGCAGCTCAGTTTTGCTTGAGAACATCATGATGTTGTTCCACCACTATAACTTCAAGCTGGTCTAGGCTGGTTTATGCTGGTTATAGCTGGTATAGTGCTGGTCTAGATGCATAAACCAGCCTGGACTGATTCATGCTGCTTTATGCTGGATTTTTCAACATATAAATACATTTCGTACGACTTTATGCTGAAGATTCTGTTTTTGTCTTCCATGACCATCTTGAAAATTGGGGGGACCAATATTTATATCCAGCGCTTGCCTCGCTGGATGCATTTTATTTTATTTTATTTAAAACATCTCAATCCCAGCTAACAGGGAATGTTCTGGCAAGGTTCTCTCAAAATTATGAACAGACATTCTTCCAGTAACATTAATAGAATCTTCGTTCAAATAATGTTCTCAAAATGTTCACAAAAACATTATTTATGCATTGTTTATGGAAGGTCTGAAACGTTTTAGTTGGACTTAATTTGGGCTAACATTTTTTAAATGCAAGTACTTGTTTCAGAGTGTTCAGAGAACATTAAAAATTAACATTAAAACATGGTTTATTAGGCTGCTGTCACTTTAAGAGCTGCACGGATCCAATATACTGACACATGCGTTTTTCCTCTTTTAACTGTTTACGTTCACTTAAGATATAACTGTGTTTATGAGGATACTAAAACATTCCCATAATGTTTTTAAAACATTTTTTTTAAAAAGCTTAAACATTTTTGATCTTTCTGAGGACATTCAGAAATGACTTTCACACAAATGAATGGGAAAAATGTTATTAGAACATATTTTTGTTGGCTGGGATAGAAAGATGATCCTTTTTATTTAAAATAATTAAATGAATTTAAATAGAATTTACCTTCTAGAAAATATAAGTGTTTCTTTTTGAGCTGTTTTGCAGAGAGAAATGGCTGAAAAACATCATGGAAGCCCATTACCGCCACATAAGGGGAACAAAATCATGCTTTGGTAAATCATAATTGAAATGATGATATACTAGTCATATTTATGAGATTAAAAGTCAAAATTATGACTTAAAAGTTTAAATTATGACATACTAAGTCATAATTATGAGATAAAACTCGTCTCATAATTCAAATTCATAATTCAACTCATAATTTCCACTTTTTAATCTCATTAGTGTAAATAATGTGGATATGTGTATCAAAATTGTAATGTGTGTGTGTGTGTGTGTACAGGTACACGTGTATATGTATATATGTGTGTATATATATGTGTATGTAGTTATTATTTGTAATGTATATGTGTGTGTGTATGTGTATATATATGTATATGTATGTATGTATGTATGTATGTGTATATGTGTGTATATATGCATACATGTGTATATGGGAGATAAACTGGGAGATAAACTGTGCTATGTTTTTTTTTATATTGTGTTTATATATATATATATATATATAATTTTCTTTTTTATTGCTCGAAATAAACTTCAATCAATCGAACAAAAAAAAAATAGTATTTCAAAATGTTGACCTTTGTGTCATAATTTAGATTTTGATGTCATAATTATGATTTACCAAAGCATTTTTTCCCCTTATGTGGCAGAAATAGGTTTACATCATTTTCGGAGTGAAATCATAATAAAAGTTCACAAGTCAAATTGGTTTACAGACGGTTAGCAACCAAAGGACAGGATGACTGGTAATAGGCCTACTATATCAGACTCCAAACCTCAAGGATGAAATAAAAAGCTGTTTCCTTTACAAACAGAGCGCATTCATCTTTCAAGGCTACTGTCGATGTTGTTTTCCCACTTAGAAGTGACCGTACGGCCTCATGTTCGGGTCGGTCGTCTGTATGGCACAATGCATCTCATCGAGCGTCTTCAAACCCATGCACGTCCTCATATTAAAGACCTTCCACCCGAGCTCAGAATAGCGCTCTATCTCATGCACGCCGCGCGATGAAGTTTGACTTCTGGGAGCCCAACGTTCAGAAGTATTATAGCATGAGCAACATTTATTCACAGATGCCAAAGTTGAGCATCTGAAAGAAAGTGCTGACCTTAAGCCTCGGATAAATGCATGTGAAAGAACAGAGCATGCAGCTCAATACGGATCCCATTTCTGCTCGATAATAGCGCCGTTGTGCAGATGTTTCGCGGGAAGGTTTTATCAATCTAGCCTTGAACAACAGATGCATCTGTATGCTGGAGATAAAACGCTCAACACGTGACGTGCCGGTCCGGTTAAGAAGAGCAGGGGTTAAAGGAAGACGCACTTTTAAAAATAAAGGTAGGCATCGATGGTTTCATGAACAACCTTTAACATCCAAAGAACCACTAATGGAAAAAGATTCTTTAGATTATTAAGGGGCTATATGTGAGGATTTTCATGTGTTAAGTGCATTGTATCGCCAGTGTGAACAGCTTGTAGTGAAACATATATAACGAGACCTTCCTCGACTTGTCTATGAAAGCCTGACTGATTTTTATGTGAGAAACTCTTGAGGTTTTTGGCGGGAAAATCAAAATGTGACGTTTACTCTCCCGAGAGCCTCTCTTCCCTTCAATGACACATGAAAATAATGCTTATACAATGTTCAGGATAATGCCGAAAGAGCCATTCTGTACTATAATGTCATTGTGTCATGCAAAGAAAAGAGATTGATTCAAACTATAGTCTCACATAGCCAGATCTATATAGTCTCAAATATAGGCTACTTTATATTCAAACTATCATGTGTAATTTTAATGAGCTCATCTGTCGACATGTTGCCTGTGAATCTCAGAGCTTGTGCAAACATCCACATCTCTATGATCAGATGCTTTCTGAACTGCTGTTTTCTCATTTTTGTTGTGTTTATTTTGTTATTGAGAGGAAAGCGCAACACGGATTTACATATTCATCTAACCGTCGCTCTCAGCAGCAGTGGACGGCGTTGTGATGTTCGTTAAAGGGTTATTTCACCCAAAAATGCTAATTCTGTGATTAATTACTCACTCTCATGTCGTTCCAAACCTGTAAGACTTTCGTTCATCTTCGAAACACAAATGAAGATCTTTTTAATGAAATCTGAGCAATTTCTGTCCCTCCATTGACAGCTACGCAACTACCACTTTGTACATACATCCGTATGAATTGAGCGGTTTAGTCCAAATGTTGTCCAAAAGAGACTTGATCGCTTTATGATGAACAGATTGAATTTAGTCTTTTATTCACATATAAACATTGATCAGCAAAGCTCAAACGTGCTGCGTAACACGAGAACGAACCTCACTGGTTCTCGCACATTAAGCGAACATGCTTCACGCATGCATTCATGCATCAGGAACGTTAAAGGAGAACTCCGGTCAATTTTAACATTGAGCTCATTTTTTTGTACATTTGGAGTGCTGTCAATACAGAGAACAATGACAAAAATCGGGGGCAGTTGCTCATCATCATTTAAAGCAACATTAAGGAACTTTTCCTCTTCGGTCCCCCTACAGGTTGGAAGCGGAATTGTCCATTACCGCTGTGGTAAATAGTTTCGCCGCCCGCAGCCTACTGTCGCACGCACGCTCGCTGTTTATCCATCACCGGCTGTGGAACGAACGATGTCCACAGACAAGGTAGAGTATGTTGCATGATTTCATGAAAGTATGATGTATTGCGACATCAGAAATGAAGAAAAACTAAATTAGCGACTATTGTAACGCTTGACGTAAAGCAAGTCAAATTTGTAGTTTTCTTATGTCTCATTCGAACTACAGAAACACGACCCAGTCTGGCAAACTTGCATAGTGTGGTTATAGCAGATATAGGGCTGCAAAGCGAATCCAGAAGTGCCTTTCACCCTGTTACGACTTGATGAACCACTGATACGATTTTGGAAACGACTTTAAAGAGACATGCACCGAAATGGGTCGCTGTGAACAGAGATGTTGTTGAGGAGGTTAAAAGGGTGTTGTTTTACACAACCATTGAGGAATTTTAACCGACGTATGTTACAAACTTTACACGAAGACCCTAAAGAATCATACCAACTTACGAATCAAACGGGCATCCGATGACTACTTTAAGAACTGACCACTGAAGGTTTTTCTGGGGAACTGAAAAAGGTTCTTATATGGCTAAGCTGTGCAAAAAAATCCTTTTTGGTCCCTTTGTTTTTAAGAGTGATATGGACCGAACACACAGTTATACAGTCTAACATTTAGGGAAAGTGTCATGAAAACTTTCCTGCAATACCATTACAGCCCACCGTGACACGAAACAAGAAATAGAGAAACGAATGGAAAAAGCGTGACTTTCACAGTCCATCTTGCTGATGTGCCAATGGCAGCACAAATGCACAGTGAACCCCGAAGTCTTTCGCATGTTCTTTAACAACCTGGCAGCTGCGAGACATATGATTGGACGGCCCTTATCGCCGTGGCGACACTGCCGCTGTATTATATTTTTAACCTGCGCAGAGACAATGGAGCCGGGTTTGGTGTCAATCACAAAGTTGGACTCGCGGCGGCTGATGAGGCCTCAGAGTTGTGTGTGAATGTGTGTTGTCAGCCCTCGCGGTGACACCGATCCTGCTGAGATTCTCCTCAGATGACCGACGAAAGCAAAGTTTCTGCGGGAGATGAGCTTCAGGAACTTCTGCACTGGCACTAAAAAGAAAGAGAGACAGACAAGAGCAAAACCCTCATTAAACAGCAGCAATCAGTGAACAAACCTCACTGATCTGCTCTTAAAATGACTGATCTCTCACTTCAAAATACTAAAACATTCTTATATCTAGATGCATTTACTTTAGAAGCAAAATGACTGAAGATATGAAGTCTTGTTTTTTGAAAAATGTATGTTTTAACAAGTATCTGCCAGTGGAATAAGGAAAAAATAACTTGTTTTCCCTTTGAATTAGCAGCCTTTGGCAGATATTTGTTCTTGTTTTATTATATAAGCATTAGTAAATCATGATACATTTATGTTAGAAGTAAAATGGCTTAAGATATAAAGTCTTGAGTTCTGAAAAAAAAATCTTAAGTGTTGTAAAATGTTAAATTAAGTGAGTTTAAATGCTTAAAACATGGGGTCAGAAAAATAAACGTAATTCAAAGAGAAAACAAGTTTCTTTTTCCGTATAGTCCTACCACTGGCAAATAATGTTTCTGGTTTTACGCATAAGTTTGATAAATGTTTCAGAAAACAAAACTTAAGTAATGTTGCTTCTCCAGTAAATTAATCTTGATTTAAGAATGTTTGGATATTTGTACTGGAAAACAAGACAGAAACACAATTTTTGCAGTGTATCATTAAAGGAATCATTCACACATTATAAGAATATGTTTGCATGAAACACCTGAGCAACAACAACAGTATAATAAATGTAAACCATATGTGGATTTCGGTGAAAGCTTCATATGTTTTTTTACTGTGTTCTGGCAATTGGCGTATAAAGCGCTCTGATGAATCTTCTGTCGTCTCTGTCCATTGCATTGTTCAGATAATGGCCTGGTTGTTGGCGGTCGGCAGATAAACAAGGTGAGCTCTAATCGCTCGCCTGTCGGTGGATTTGTAGCTCGGCTTCAGGAGCCCAAACTAAGATGACATTTGAGAAAATCCATAAGCGTCACTGGCCTTTGGAGAGTCAAACTCGCGGGATGGAAAAGACAATTAGCAGCATTTCTGCAGTGCGATGGAGGGGTTTTTGCTTTTGTCTCTCTCAAACCTCTCGACACGTCCACGGCCACCCGAGAGACACAGAAAACAGTCAAAGCGTCATTACACAGAAAATGGCCCAAAGAGCAGCAGCACGATCTGTTTCTGCACTGATATGAACGACTGGGACTCATTTGACCCGCAATAACTCCACAGATACACATTTAAAGGAACAGTGCAGCGGAAAATTAACATTCACACGGCTAATCAATCATATTCTTAAGAAAAATGTCCAGTAAAGTATCTAGATTACAAATCAATACACTGCAAAAAAAAGTGTCTTTCTTTCTTGCACTGGAAAACAAGATAAAAATACAACATTCTTAAATCAAGATACATTTACTTGAGAGGTAAAATGACTGAAGACTTTAAGTTTTGTTTTCTGCTTTTGTTTATGACTCAGTAAATGCTTCTCCATCTTAAGATTAACATGTATTTGGGAATGCAATCACTTTACATTCACATTTGCTTCGCCTTCATTTCAAACATTTTTGCGGACAAAAGTTTACAGCGTATTGCGAATATTCTGCCTAAATAAAAGCTGAAAGTTGCCCTGTGGTGAAAATCAAGTTTTTAAAGTTTTTTTTATGTTTATCTCCTGGTTTCACAGACAGGGCTTAAGACTAGTCCTAGACTAAAATGTAAGTCTGAGCTGTTTCCACTGAAATAAACTTGCACTGACTGATCTTAAAAATATATCAGTGCTTTTTTAGTTTTAAGATGCACATCGGTAATGTTTTTTTCTAAGCATGTTTATAAAAATTACTTAAATGTCCTAATTGATCTATGGTCTAATCCTGGCTTAGTCTAAGCCCTGTCTGTGAAACCGGGCCTATGTGTTTTTTTTTTAATCTGCTTTAAGACAAACTATGTGTAAATTCATAAGTCGACAGCATTGCTGAGTATTTCCTCCTTAAAACTGCAGTGAACCAAAGACAGTCTCAAAAACACACTTTGAAATCGCTGGTGTTTCTGACGTCACAAACTACCTTGTAACCAATCAGATCAACGTGTGATCGTCAACCAGTGGATCTCTGAGCTGAGTGAGCTCATTTGCATATTCATAGAACTGCCTATACTAAATAAGGCAAGGGTGTCGAGTTACATTCAAGATATTTTAAGGTATGAAGATTTTTTTTTTCAAGGAAAAAACATTTAAATATGTAATTTTGGTGATCAAAGATGAGTTTTAAGGGATAAAATGATTGACTACAGATCGACTTTAAGGTTTTGATGTTAAAAAGTGAACAATTTAAGACATAAACATTAGTATTTTAGTTGGTAAGGTGGTGCGGAAGTCGCCATGAAATCAAAATTGACGATTCTTATTTAATATTACAGTGTTTCTTTTTAAATGATTTATCCATGCACATCATTTTTCAATTTTTGTTCCTCGTAATCTTGAATCAGAATCTCTTCTCTTCTCTGATGACGAGGGCGGGGCAACCTGTCAATCACATGAGATCCACCAATAGCAAACCACAACTATCCAACCTACATTTGTTCTTGTTCCAGAAGCGTTTCACTCGTTTAAACTTAATAATAGGGAAGTAAAGACTAGCGCAACTTCTGTTTTATGCTGACTTTATAATAATAATTAATTGAAATATATATTTAAAAAAGATAAAACAATCCAAATGCAGGGCTGCCAACTTTTGAGTTTAGCTTGGAGTGAGATTTTTTTTTGGGGGGGGGGGGATATTGCATCACAATAAGTGTAATTGTGATTGTCAAAACATTTGGTAACTAAATAGAATTTTATGAAGTTTAGTGACAACATGTTACAATGTTTACATTGTACAATGACTGGTAGGATACAGTTTTTATTATTGCTTGACAAAAATTTCAAGATTTCAATTCCATTCTTGTGATTTGATTCCGATTTTGATTCAATATTGACTAATTTGGATACATGTTTATTTTAAATTTTATTTAAAAAAATAACCTCACCTAATGCTGTAAACATAGAGGGCCTAATCTGCTGGAATTATTAAAGGTTAAAAATAACAAATTAAATTAAATATAATGCAGTTTTTGTTATAATAACAATTATTTAATGGCATAAGTAAAAATATAATAAATAGCCTATGTAATATAGTGCTCTGCAAAATCTCCTCTCAAGCTATTTTTTCTATTCAATTAACATGCTATGGTCATTAAATGGCTTTCCTGAGGTAAATGTAACATTATGTGACATAATTGTTCTCCTGCTGTTATACTGACCTCTTTCCGTGGTTGAAAAACACTAATTGGTCGATATTATGTATACTTTCGGTAAGTTGTACTGCATCTTTAAATAAACAAGTAATAAAAACTCAGTGAGTGTTTTAGCGCAATTTTCTTTCGTCATGGGATCACAACACTAAGAGATAGTAAATCTTTTTATGTTTTTTTTTTGTTGTTTTTTTTGTGTGCGTTCCCGAGATTAGACCTTCCTTAACATAATGCCGAAAACCCGAAGTCTCTAGGTGGTCTGGTTGAGGAGGAGATAGAAGTGCAAGATTGGTGCGCACAGACAGAACAGAAATTATGAGTTAACAATCGCAATTTTGTCCGTAGGAAAATTGCGCTAAAAAGTAACAGATGATCGGTTCATGTGCACTTGAACTGAGGCGCTCAGCGATCTGTCACGTCACATTTACAAGCGCCAAACGTATTTTTGTCTGAATTTCGTAATAAAATTGATGGAATCTAAGAGCTGAGAATTAGTTTAATATTAAAAGTACCTCTTTGCTCCGCAATTTTTCTGTGGTGAGAAAATGGACGTGTGGCGTGAGAGCGTGTGAAAAGCGTCAATTGCGTGAGTCTCACGCTCAGTGCGTGAGAGTTGGCAGCCCTGCAAATGAAGCACTGTTTATGTGACTATTTTACTGGCATCATCAGAGTACCATGAACATATGAATGTGCCCTTTATTGAAATACCCAGACAAAAAAGATTGGGAAGGCCTGTATTTTTACAATGCAGTTTCTCTCCCTCATATCGACCCAAATCCCTATGATTGTCTTCCTCCTGTGGAACAGCAGATGTTTAGCACTGCGAACATCACAGTTCTGCATGTTGTTCATCACTGACAGTGACACATCTTCACATGGCATTTGAATACACGTGACGACGATACGCCACAAACGAGAATCACAAGCTGCAGGAGATTTTCACTGAATAACACCTCAAATGAGTGTCTGTTTCTCACACGAAGCATCACGTCTGCACCTGCAGATCTACACGACCGCGTCACCGAATACTACGGAGCCCCGGCCTAGGGACATAGCGATGAAAAAAAAAGAAGAGATGTCAATGCGTTTGCGTTTCCTTAAGAAACTCAAAAGTTCTGCGAGTAAATGCAAAGTTTCTCGTGGGAACGCAAAAGCATTGACATCATTTTCCCCCCCGGAGCTCCATAGACTTCAGCTTCTCAAGATGTCGAAGAGAAAGTCTCTAACATCTCACATCTTACATACTGACCTCTTGAGCTTCAGACTGCCATCGGTGGCGTTTTGCATCAGTAGCTTCTATAATAAGCAGCATGTTGTGTATTAGTTTCTATGATGGAGCGTGTTGGTGCCCACGCTTCGTTTTGAGACACAGATGGCGCAGTATTTTAGTGGCTGTTGCGTTCGGTGTGTAGGTGTTGATATTGTACTACATGTACAGAATAAGCCCTCTGCAGACTTGGGTTATGTAAAGTTTAACTGCATCTCGGCTTCCAAAAGTTTCACCAGCCGTCCGCCGATCCAACGAGACTGATGTGTTTAGAAGATAACTGTGAACTACCAACTCAAATAGAAGGTGTGTTTGTGCATTAATGACTGTTGTGCTAGAAATGCATCATCAAATAGCCTACTCTGGAATAAAACCTCCTGCACACACACACACACACACACACACACAGAACATTAATGGCGTTTTTACCTGCACTCTCTTCAGTCTGTGGTCCTTTCTTCATTATGTCACTAGAAAAAACACCAGATCTAATTCGGTTCTTCAAGCACACATCCAGATGGCTTAAATTTTTGATTTTGTCAGTATTTTTTCTGAAGAAAGACAAACATAAATAGTGATTAAAGCCAAAATATTAAATGTAATGGCTGCATTATTTACTAGGTAATCCACTATTTTTGTAGTTGGGGTCAAAATGACAATTTTACATGAGATTTGGAGCCAAATTACAGTGGGGTAAAAATGACTTTAGAAAGATGGCAGAATCATTATTTTATTTTTACACAGAGATAGGCAGGTATATTAGTTAAATCTGTTGGCTTTAGTAATCTTTATTGTATTAAATGCCAACGGTGACAGTTCAAAAATGGGGAAAAAGCACTTCTTTGTGTTTTTTTTTAACCCAAGTTTGCGTGTCTAACTCCAGAAGTATTAAAGATATCTTAATATCCTTTTAGATTTTGTTTTTTAACAAACAGTTTTTAACCACTAAAAATGTGTACAAATGACCATTTTACTCATGGACCCGCATTAAGATCTCCATATCTCTGGGATTGAACCATATAGGGCCTTTAAAATGGAGATACCAAAAGAAAAGTTTGTGAAGAACCAGAATCAAAAAAGGATATTAAGGTATCTTTAATACTTCTTGGGTTACAGGCATGCAAACTTGGGGCAAATAACAAAATAAGTGCTTTTTTCCCCATTTTTGAACTATCACTGTTGGCATATAATGCAACAAAGATTAGTAAAGTCAACAGATTTTACTAACAGACCTGCCAATCTCTGTGTAAAAATAAAATAATGATGCCGCCATCTTCAATTAATTTTTTACACCCCATTTGGCTCCAAATCTCAGGTGAAAAGTGTCATTTTGACCCCCCTCTACAAAACAGTGGATTATTCGGTCAATATACGTTCATGATATTTAATATTTTGGCTTTGTTTTTCATTTATGTATTTCTTTCACCTGAAAAAAAAAAAAAAAGAAATCTACATTTTTAGCCGGGGACGTCTAGTTCAGTTGACACAGAATGATTGGATTAGCAGATCTGGATTGAGCTCTTTGACATATGAATTAATAAAAATCAAACCCTTGATATTTAGATAGTGAGAGAAGCCCCATGATTATACACAATTGTTCAGACTCACTAAACAAGGAGTCATTTTATAAAGTTACAAAGAATCATCCAAATAAGAACCGAATGAGTCAGAAAAATTACATTACGTTTATCTCGATTTATGCTGCTAAACAGTATTCTTGTCTTGTTTTTCAGTAAAATTATCTAAACAAATATCTGCCAATGGAGTCAGAAAAATCAACTTAATTCAAAGTCAAAACGAGAGTATTTTATGACCCTATTGGCTGATATTTGTTCTTTTTAAGCATAAACTCGCTTCAGATAACAAGACTTAATAACTTTAGTTTAAGAAATGTATCTTGATTCAAGAATATTTTTTACTGGAAACGAAACAAAAATACTGATCTAACGGTGTTAGGAGAGATGTTCTGATGAATTATTAATATGTTTAAGTGAAACAGCCCTCCTGGACTCATTCGGCCACTGTGTTTGATGTCAGTGCTTTTAAAAACTGCACCTGTTTCACCTTCTGACACTCAAGAAGAGAACAGGATCATATCCACAATCCCAACCCGCTTTAGCTGCTGGTCAGGCAAGGTTCTGCATGATGGGAAGAGAGCAAGACAGACAACATGGAAGATATTTTTTCATGTTTTAAGAATACTTAATTTTACACAATGTTTCAGAAAACAAGATTTAAACTCCCCCTGTAGTCAATAATTGTATCCCTTAAAACTCATCTTTGTTCACCAAAATGACATATTTAAGCATTTTTTTCCCTTCATGCCTTGAATGCATCTTGAATGTAACTCGACACCCTTGCCTCATTTAGTATGCGCGGTTCTATGAATATGCAAATGAGCCCCGCCTCCACTCACTCACTCACTCAGAGATCCACTGGTTGATGATCACACGTTGATCTGATTGGTTACAAGGTAGTTTGTGACGTCAGAAACACCAGCGATTTCAAAGCGTGTTTTTGAGACTGTCTTTGGTTCACTGCAGTTTTAAGGAGGAAATACTCAGCAATGCTGTCGACTTATGAATTTACACATGATTTGTCTTAAAGCATATTAAAAACACCACATAGACACATAAACAACATTAAAAACTTGATTTCACAGGGGGACTTTAATATCTTCAGTCATTTTGCTTCTCCAGTAAATGTATCTCGATTTAAGAATGTTTAGATATTTGTACTGGAAAACAGGACAGAAACACTGATGAAGAACATCATGTTCCAGTGCATGACGTCACATACTATCAGCAAACCCTGAAGAGCTGCTGCGTGACCCGGTACTGCAGAATATTATCTTCTCTTCACCTGACGCCCACCTAGTGCTCTCACCGGGCAGCATTCAGGGAGCAGCTCTTAAAGTCCCGTCAGAAACACTGCCACACAAACTCCTCCACCGTCTTACACATTTACATCCACTTCACTGCATTACTTCCACTGGTGCGGTTTAATCCAGGAATCTGGTGATCAGATGTCAAAGGTCGCTCTGCAACAGCTTCAGAAAGCGCATTACACCACGAAAGTCCTCTTTAAATCAAAAGTTTTTTTGCTTTTAGTATGTATATGTTAGCCTTACTGTTATCTATAAGCTAGTGTGCTCCAAAACAATGACAAAATTCACATTTAGAAGATAAAGCGTTCAAAACTTACAGTCTCTCATATCACTCTGCACTTCAGCTTCTCATCAGATTTTCTGTCCAATCAAATGCGCTCTAGAATCTGAAGCTCCGCCCCCTACATTATAAACAGATGCTGAAACGGCAGCTGAAATCAGTCATTTGTTCACACATTTACTGTTTTATACAGGGTGAATGGCACTATATAGGGGATAGGGAACAATTCAGACAGTGTAAATATGTTTTCCATTGTCACGCGAACCGCCGCAGCTCCACAGACACGACACACAGAGCGGATCATGTGATCGAGTCACTGCAGACCAGAAAACGTATCAGATCCATTCAGTTCTGCACAGAATGCTGTATTTTAAAGTGATATGGAAGAGATTAGGAGGAGAAATGGTTAGAGATTAGGAAGAAACTGCGGCTTTATCGAGCTCAACGGCTCTGGCCGAGTTGTGATATAAACAAAACGCTATTGGCTATTTAAAAAAGGGGAGGAGCTGCTCGATATGCCCCGCCCCGTCTTCCTGTTTCAGTGCAAATAACATCAACACACTGAATAACGCTGCGTGTTTCAAGGCACTTTAGTGGGACTTTAAGACTTGCTATACTTTAATAAGGTTCAGGGTTTGGTTCAATATGAGAACTAGTATTGCATGAAAAGTTTTAGTGAAACTATTTTGCTAAATCTCAACTACAACCAGATAATTGTTACAATTCTGCTCTGCAAATTCCGTTTTTAGTCCATCAGGAAAGACGTGTCACCATATAAATGGGTTGAGTTGCAGCTAATCATCTATCTGTCTGTCGGACCCACCAATAACGAAGCAGTTGTGCTCTAAAATAATGCACACGGTCACTTCCCCATTCACTGTGATGCTCAGAGACATTAATTATGGATGCATATGTGCCTCTCCAGCGAACACACACACAAACTGGGAAAACTTTCATTATGTTCCAGTCGTTCAGACCCGGAGCTCGTGTTACAAACCCAACTGCAGCTATTGGACATTTCTGACATCGAGGTTTGACTTAATGACCAGGAGACGGACATATAGGCGTGATGTGCCGTCGAATCCCACATTAATGAATAGCGCAGTGTTCCTGTTCTGCTGATGCCATGTGGCTCTTATCAACGCCGAGATGCTGACAGAATCCATCCCTCCATCCCAGAAAAACATAAAAAATCGCTGTGTCGCAGCACCTGCCTTTTTTGTCTATTCATGCTGTCCTCGCCACATCTCGAGCGCTGCAGCAAGAGGAGCTTCTCAACTTGTTGTGAAACTTTCTGAGACGGATCTGCAGCACACTTATGAAAAGATCCCGTGTCAATGAAACTTTTGAGCACGTAGATGGCGCTTCACTCGACACGTGGGCGACACTTTCACAAACGCACAACTGTAGAGTTCATCAGTGTTGGTTCCGGGTGTACTTTTCCCATTTATTTTCCCTATAGAAATGTAAAAGTCTTTGTTTAAACGCTATTTGTCAGACAAAACAACCGGCTGCGAGGAGAAACATAACATTACAAACTTTGATTTGAAGCAAAAAAAAAAGTTCAGACAAAAGACTTGATGAATTTAATGAGGGGAAAGAACTACAATCCCATGAAGCATTGCGAACAACAATCAAAATAGAAACAATGGTGAAATATTAAACTATTAAAGTTCTTGATTTTATCTATAGAAACAACTTATTTTAAGTTTAATGCAAAATATGCATTTATATGTATACATACATACACAAGCGTTTTGGGAGCATATGGAGACTCAATTATATGATTCGCGGTGCTTCATGGGAGTGGGCGGAGCTAAAGAGCTCAAAGGGTGCTTTCACACCTGCCTCATTTAGTTCGGTTGAATCGCACTAGAGTTCGTTTTCCCCATTGGTGCGGCTCGTTTGGGCTGGTGTGAATGCGGCGATCGCACTCGGGTGCGCACCAACAGCGGACCAAACAAGCAAACTCTGGAGCGGTTCGTTTGTGGTGAGAACGTGATCCGACCTCGAACAGAACCAACTGCCAAAGAACTGCGCATTTTTGGACTAAACCAGTTGCCGTAGTGCATTATGGGATGTGGAGAAATGTTTGTTGACAGTCTGCACTTTAAGCATGGCAGCTCGCGGACAGACTTGGAGTTGTGAGGAGGTGCGGCGCCTGATAGAAATTATTAACGTTATTTTCGAGCCGCATCCTCGCTTCAGTCTCAAACATTATTGTTTGTCTAAAGTGGTGTAGACAAACTGTATAATAAAATATGACCAAGGATACAATCAGCCCATGCAGTCGTCTCTCCATATTAAACATCGGCGTGTTGTCTGCCGGATTTCCCACCTCTTTGTTTACTTCCGGGAGTTCTGTTGGAATTTTCCCGCACGTTAATTCTGACCAAATGTAGTGGAGATATAGAAGTGCGTTCAAGACACATCTGGCCAACGAGTGATGTGGATGTTGTCACGTGACTGCATTTTGGACCAGAGCGATCAGTGTAGTGTGAAAAGGAACCAAAACGCCTGAAAAATGCTACAAAGTATAATTTTTCGCCCTTGGTCCGGACCAAATGAACCGAACTACAGATGTGAATGCACCCATAGTTGTGTTCGGATGTGTCTGAAATCGCCCCCTATACCCCTAAATAGGGCACTATTTGAGGGAACAGCCATTTGTAGTGGTGTCCGACACCATCGTGGATGTTATCGAGTGCTCTCATTCAATCCCACAATGCACCGCAATAACGAGCATACAACCGAAGTACGCTCAACGGCTAGAGAATACCCATAATGCACTGTGAGAGTCCTTTCATGACTTTCGAATCGCTCTCACGATACTTTGATGTCACACACCGATCAGTGACGCTTTAAAGGAGAACTCCGTTCAATTTTAACATTGAGCTAATTTTTTTGTACATTTGGAGTGCTGTCAATACAGAGAACAACAACAAAAATCGGTGTTGCCTACACCGTGTTATCCTCTTTTTAAAATTTACACCCTGTTGACTTCAATGGGGCTTTTAGCCTCTTAACATCCTTGATGTGTCATTACAAGTGCCCAGGTCATGTGAGTGATTCCTTCAGAGTCAACACGGGTCAATCTGACTGCAGTAGATGTGAAAGATATGAATAAAAATGATGTTATTTAAGCCAGCGCAAATACCTGTATTTACATCCTGTTTTCGGTCGAAGTCCAAAGTAATCGATTGTCGAGTTCACGCGCATTGGTTTAGTACCTATGATCACGCGCGTGAACTCGACAATCGATTACTATGGACTTCGACTGAAAACAGGATGTAAATACAGGTATGAGCGCTGGCTGAATAAACATCATTTTTATTCATATCTTTCACATCTACTGCAGTCAGATTCACCGTGTTCACTCTGAAGGAATCACTCACATGACCTGGGCACTTGTAATGACACATCAAGGATGTTAAGAGGCTAAAAGCAGGTTTAAAACTTGCCCCATTGAAGTCAATAGGGTGCAAATTTTAAAAAGAGGATAACTCGGTGTAGGCAACACCGATTTTTGTCGTTGTTCTCTGTACTGACAGCACTCCAAATGTACAAAAAATTAGCTCAATGTTAAAATTGACCAGAATTCTCCTTTAAATCGGACATGCCTCTTTTGTTGCGATTTTATGATTGGTGAAAATTTCTGCACAGCATCATGGGTAATGTAGTTTTGCTTCAAAAGATTGGTTAACAACTTCTGAACCAAGCGTGAAGCCAAAGCGTCTTGATCGCCCCCCGATGGCTGGTCCCAGTATAGCTCACAAACCCCACCTCCCCATGAAGTCTAATGGGACGCGATGGAAACTAAACAATCAAATTTCACTTCAAATACATTTTTTCCAAACATAATTTTAGGTAGTTTTTATCACGCTGATGTAAATTTAAGTGTTCGTTTTTTGAAGCAAGTTTGGTCTTAGTTAGTTATTTGATGCTATAAAAGCGGGAGTGTGACGTCATGATTGACAGCTTCTCTAAACGAAGTGGACACTGAGGCACCAACAGACTTTTTGGAGGATTTTTGGAAGGAGATTAAAGCTTCAACTTTAATTTCTACATGTCCATAGCTGTTTATTTCACACTGACTCAGCAGTAAACTTTAAACTAACCGTGTGGGCAGGACCTTGATATCGCAGCTCCACCACTGCGCAAAATCAGGTCCTAAATCTGCGCACAATGTCTTTGGCATCTTAGGACTTTGGCGGCTTCACTTTTCACCAATGGACGAGAGTGAAGGGGTGTCGTCCATCTTTTCTTGACAGTTCTGTCTTTAAAGGTTCATAAGTGATTGTTAAAAATGACTTTTCCATGGAGCAAACGAATGGCGTTTTTACTTAAGGAGTATTCAAAAGCAGGTCAGCTTACTCCGCGAAACACCTTCTGACTATGAAATCTAAAGAGCCTTCAATAAATGGCGGCCTTATCAGCAACCGCAGCACAAGAGATGGAAACCTGCCCTCCAATGAAGCTCTCGTCCGGATTACGCTAATCCAATAGTCATTCTCCATGCCGCCTTCCTCTTCGCAGGCATCCGCGCCTTTCAAAAGAGAGCCATTCAATCCCTAATGAGATTACGAGTGGAAAACCAACATTTCCAGAGATTGTTTTTGGAAGGAAAACGAGCGAGTTATCGGTGTCTGTCTCTGTCGTTCTAACACCTGTCATTGGAATTGATCCACCGGACCCGAGCTCACTGAATCTCAGAGGGCAGAGAGTCGGTGACCGGCATCGATCGGACATTTGTATGCATGGGAACGTGCGAGGGCTGTTCTTTTAGCGAGGGTAAAATTGGTTGTGGACGTGCGTGGGAGTCGCTGTGTCATTAGGGGCTTCGCTGCTGACTCTCCTGCCCACTCGCTGAGATCTCGTCCTGTGAAGAATGGCATAATCCTCCTGGGCCGAGTCAAAAACGGATGGATGGTGGGTGGATGGAGTAGTGAAATCCGTGGAGGAGGATATAGAGCCGTACGGTTTGATGCACAACTAGAACTTAAGGCCATCAAAGTGGTTGGTAATGGGTGAAGGAGGACCGGGATGCTCATGTCCGTGTGAAAGCGCCGATCCGGGGACGGAAATAGAAAACACGCATGTTAACATCGACACATGAACAATCATAGAGTGAGCAACGATCATCGAGTGACTGCAAATGTTTAAAAGACAATATATTGATTTGACTGCACTGACACTATCAGATGAGAACAAAACTTAAACTGAATGACGCTATTGTCTTTTTGCAAGTTTTGAGCTGCTTTACATCTGAATTTGTCTCATATTTGATGGTTTGTTAACATGTACACATGAACAGTCAAAGACTGAGCAACATTCGTAATGTTTAAAAGACACTTAATATTCAGTAATATCATTGATTTGACAGCACTCAGACGAGAAGAAAACTTGAACTGAGCTGATTAATGAGACTTTTAAAACTGATTTACAGCAGAATTAGAATTTGTCTCATATTTGATGAAGTTTGCATCATTGATTCTGTTTATTACAGTGAAGCTGCTTAGTATTCTGTAATATTTCATGTGATTTCCAAACTACATTAATCACAGATTGACACCAGTAAATAATTTGCTTTGAAACCATTTGTATTCTGTAGTATTTCATGTGATTTGCAAACTAATAACATATTGACACCAGTAAATAATTTTGTTAACCTCAGTATAAAACTTAGTACAGCAATTTCTAGTTATGCCCAAATAATAAATCCTGATTAAAACATTTTAGTTGAATGGACTATAAAACTAGTTGAGCAAACATACTTTTTTAAGTTGGAGTCAAGTTTGGGACGACTAAAAAATAACGAGTGAAGCAGAACTTTGAAGAGAGAAATTGAGTGAACGTAAAAAAAATCTGTGGAACTAGTTACTAAATAATAATTAGTTGAGACAACTTTAAATTTTTTACAGTGTGGATTAAATGAATAAATCCTAACAGATTATTATTTGGTATTTTAGACTCACTGTGGTGATGAACTGATATAAAATCTTGTTGTTGTGAACCGGCCTTTTGTGAGACACCCTTTCTTTTGGAAAACATAATAGTGTCAAGCATTAAAGACGACTATAAATACATGCAGCTCTTCGTTGACGGCCAATTACTTGGTGAGATTCCCAGAGAGGATCTGAAGTCACCGACGAGACCAGCGGTCTCTCTTCAGCCCGAATCAATTTACACATCAGCCTTTCCATCACCATCATTCACACACTGTGAGCGCAGATCTTTCAGGAAGGACCTTCACTCTTTCATGTTGCTCTTTTCATCTCTTTGAAGAACGAACCTCCTCCTTTCATGAGCAGCTGGAAAAAACAAACATGTAAACAGTCAGAACCGCTTTCATGTGTTTGCTGTTGCCCCATCTCTACTTCAATATATATATATACACACACACATATATACACTCAATTTAATCAATCTTGAAAAAAAAAAACTATATAATACATATTTACATGGAAAAATATTATACATATGAAATATTTAAGATATTAACATAAAATATATTAATATATTAAAATATAATAATATAAAAATATATTATTACTATTAAAAAACATTGAAGTATTTATAAAATATATTAATAAAAATTATAAAACTGGTTTATATATATATATATATTAAGAATATAAAACATAATAATATAATATTAAATATTAAAGATTAAAGTAAATGAATATACATACATACATATGAAATATTCAAGATATTAACATAAAATATATTAATATATTAAAATATAATAATATAAAAATATATTATTACTATTAAAAAACATTAAAGTATTTATAAAATATATTAATAAAAATGATAAAACTATGGTTTATATATATATATATATATATATATATATATTAAGAATATAAAACAATCATATAATATTAAATATTAAAGATTAAAGTAAATGAATATACATGCATACATATGAAATATTCAAGATATTAACAAAATATATTAATATATTAAAATATAATTATATAAAATATATTATTAATATTAAAAAACATTAAAGTATAAAACTATGGTTTTATATATATATATATATATATATATATATATATATATATATATATACATATTAAGAATATAAAACATAATAATATAATATTAAATATTAAGGTAAATTAATATATAGTATAAATAATATAAAGTTACATTTACATTTAGTCATTTAGTCCAAATTAGGACTAAATTAAGCGAGTCATCGTGAAGAGGCAAGAAACAACGCAAGAAGTGCTCAAAATACGAAGTTCAGGCATTGTTCAGAGTAGCATAAGCCTGATAAGTGAGGATTTAAAGGAAAAAGGAGAAATATATATATATTTTTTATGAGGTTAAGTGCTCACGGAAGAGATGGGTTTTCAGCTGTCTTTTGAAAGTTGTCAGGGACAGGGATTCTGCATTCCGAACAACTTTCAAAAGACAGCTGAAAACCCATCTCTAAATAAAATATATATTGAAAAATATATATAAATATATAATTATAAAGCATGAGATTATATGGTTATATTGAATAATGTTTTATTACGTTTTCTATTTTAGTACAAAAAACATGTAAATCATGTCTTTATTTGACCTGCTTTGCCGGAATCACCTTACTATATATGTGTGTGTTGTTAAATTAAATGCCATTATTATAATTTTTTATTATAAATGTACTTTAAATCTGGCCTTGAAGAAATGAAACCTGCAGTCATATTGAAGGCTTAATGTCCTTTCTCAAATAAAAAGCGTGGCTCTGATGTTCACGGTTCTATAAGTGAAGCTCAAAGTTTTGAAGAGGTCACGGAGGTCAAACGACATCATAACGCTGGATATCAGAGCTGAGATAAGCCTGATCTCTGCAGACACAGGCGCAGCACGGGCTCATGGGTAATGACCCTCTCAATATGCTCTCGACACGTATGTGCAGACTGTTACACTGCAATAACAAGCGTGAAATGCTCTTCAATATTCAGTTATTTGCAGAAGCATTCTCATCTTGAGCTGTAGAGTCCTAACTATAACTGACAGAGAGGAGGGAGGGGAAAAGAAAACGAAAACCACACATTGCCCCCTCAGACTGTTTGCTTTTCCAAGCCATTGGTGTGTGTGTGTGTGTGAGAGAGAGAGAGAGAGAGAGAGAGAGAGAGAGAGGGGGGAAAAAGTGCTCCTGAAAGTGGTGAACGCAGATCTGCGGGAGAATGAGGACTTAATCCAGTGTCTGAAAGGTAAGCAAGGGCTTCACTGGCGTACGGATGAGAAATGAACGCGTCGAGTGGAATAACTTGAACTCTTCCCTGCAAAACAGGTCAACAGACTCTCACTGGTGCAGCATGGGAAATGTGTAGAGCTGCTCCATCACACACATTTCATTGGTGACTTTTTGGACCTTGTGTGGTTTGAAGGAGGTTGGAGAACACAGAGATGGACCAGAATATTAAATCAGGTGATCAGATCTAAAACATCTGATCATCTGCATCGTATTGTCACTGATTTGTGAGCGGAGTTTGACACTCCCGGTGCACGCTTGCATGACAAAAAATGTGGTGCTGGTCGACGATTAATCGCATCTGAAATAAAAGTTTGTGTTTACATAATATATGTGTGTAATTGTTTTGTATATATAAATACACACATATGCATGTATATATTTAAAGGAACACACCGACTTTTTGGGACTTTAGCTTATTCACCGTATCCCCCAGAGTTAGATAAGTCCACACACACCCTTCTCATCTCCGTGCGTGCCGTAACTCTGTCTGACGCACCCACCGTTAGCCTAGCTTAGCACAAAGACTGGAGGTAAACGGCTCCAGCTAGCATACCGCTCCCAATAAGTGACAAAATAACGCCAACATTTTCCTATTTACATGTTGTGATTTGTATAGTCACAGCGTGTACGAATAACAAGGTCACATGAGACACAGCCATCTTCTAACCATATACATACTGGGAACCATATTCTCAGAAGGCGAAGCACTGCTACTTGGGCGGAGGGATTTGCTCGCTAGCTACTAGCTAGCTAGTCACGTTGGTTTTGTTGACGGAAGTAACAACGGTGCTTTTCAGGTCTTGCGCTAATCACTCTGCAGAAGTAGCAGTGCTTCGCCTTCTGAGAATATAGCTCCCAGTATGTGCTAAGTTAGGCTAGCGGTGGGTGCGTCAGACAGAGTTACGGCACGCACGGAGATGAGAAGGGTGTGTGTGGACTTATCTAACTCTGGGGGATACGGTGAATAAGATAAAGTTATTAGGAACACCATACTAATACTGTGTTTGACCCCCTTTCGCCTTCAGAACTGCCTTAATTCTACGTGGCATTGATTCAACAAGGTGCTGAAAGCATTCTTTAGAAATGTTGGCCCATATTGATAGGATAGCATCTTGCAGTTGATGGAGATTTGTGGGATGCACATCCAGGGCACGAAGCTCCCGTTCCACCACATCCCAAAGATACTCTATTGGGTTGAGATCTGGTGACTGTGGGGGCCATTTTAGTACAGTGAACTCATTGTCATGTTCAAGAAACCAATTTGAAATGATTCGAGCTTTGTGACATGGTGCATTATCCTGCTGGAAGTAGCCATCAGAGGATGGGTACATGGTGGTCATAAAGGGATGGACATGGTCAGAAACAATGCTCAGGTAGGCCGTGGCATTTAAACGATGCCCAATTGGCACTAAGGGGCCTAAAGTGAGCCAAGAAAACATCCCCCACACCATTACACCACCACCACCAGCCTGCACAGTGGTAACAAGGCATGATGGATCCATGTTCTCATTCTGTTTACGCCAAATTCTGACTCTACCATCTGAATGTTTTAACAGAAATCGAGACTCATCAGACCAGGCAACATTTTTCCAGTCTTCAACTGTCCAATTTTGGTGAGCTCGTGCAAATTGTAGCCTCTTTTTCCTATTTGTAGTGGAGATGAGTGGTACCCGGTGGGGTCTTCTGCTGTTGTAGCCCATCCACCTCAAGGTTGTGTGTGTTGTGGCTTCACAAATGCTTTGCTGCATACCTCGGTTGTAACGAGTGGTTATTTCAGTCAAAGTTGCTCTTCTATCAGCTTGAATCAGTCGGCCCATTCTCCTCTGACCTCTAGCATCAACAAGGCATTTTCGCCCACAGGACTGCCGCATACTGGATGTTTTTCCCTTTTCACACCATTCTTTGTAAACCCTAGAAATGGTTGTGCGTGAAAATCCCAGTAACTGAGCAGATTGTGAAATACTCAGACCGGCCCGTCTGGCACCAACAACCATGCCACGCTCAAAATTGCTTAAATCACCTTTCTTTCCCATTCTGACATTCAGTTTGGAGTTCAGGAGATTGTCTTGACCAGGACCACACCCCTAAATGCATTGAAGCAACTGCCATGTGATTGGTTGATTAGATAATTGCATTAATGAGAAATTGAACAGGTGTTCCTAATAATCCTTTAGGTGAGTGTATATACAAAATAATTATACACAGTACACACACATATATTTTGTAAAACAATTACATAATATTTTATTTTGGATGTGATTAATCATTGCCCAGCACTAAAATATATATTTTCTTACTTAGTATTTTTTGTCTTATTTTCCAGTACAAATATCTAAACATTCTTAAATCAAGATGCAAGAAAAATGAAGAGAGTTTCTGCTTAAAACAAGAAAAAATATCTTCCAATGGGGTCAGAAAAATAAACAATTGCATTGCTGATATTTGTTCTTGTTTTCAGCATAAACTCACTTCATTGATGCATTTTTCAAAAAACAAGTGTTCATATCTTAAGTCATTTCACTTATTCAGTAAATGCATCTTGATTTAAGAATGTTTCCTGAGGAAGAACATCATTTATTGCAGTGTATGCCTATGAACTCACCTTCTGTTCAATTCAATTCAATGCATTTAACATTGAAAACATGTCATGCCTTAACATGCATGAAAAAAACACGGCCTGTTCCTGCTTCTCCCTCAAAAACAGTTACGAGAAAATTAATAAGAAGGAAATGCGCGTGAATCGCAGGTGACGAACGCACGCTTCTGACACTCCTTGTCAACTACAAAAAGCGGCGTGTTGAAATGGCCCGGATCTGTGATGCAGAAAGCGAGAGGCCGCTCAAACGCTGACAAACGGAGGCAGGAGGAGGGCATGCAAAGAAACACCAACACACACACACACTCTCTCCTGATATCTGCCGCTTTGTGCTGAGAGAAGATAAACCATTTGGAGCTGTGTGGGATGTTTTCCCCCAGGAACCCGGTAACAATGCCAAGATGCCGGTGGAGGAGTGAGGGGAGATCGGCGTAGGAGGAACGGATGCTGTGTGTGTGGGGTGGGATACGGGAAAGCGACTAAGAAAGACATGATTTAATGGGATATGGGGCTCAAAGCGGTTTAAAGGGTCGTCGGATCGAGATACGCTTGCCATTTAACTGCAGATTCCCAACAGGCGGCCTCTCAGAAATCAATGGCTGGAATAAATGCTATCGTACGGGGCATGATGGGACTGGTGCAAGTGTGACCCGAGCGAGTGTGTGTGTGTTTGGGGCCGAAAAATCGTTCCTTGCGCTCTTTGGTGGCTTTCCTTGTGTTTCTCAGAAAATCCCGACTAATTACTGGCTCTCATTGCAAAAGGAGGATCGATGCGTGTCTAACTGGCCCACTGGGTCACGACTCCCATTTGAAATGCCAACATTTACACTCGTCCAAACCTCTCTATGATTGTCTGAATTCTCCAGACACCACAGCGCTTGTTTTCCTGCCACAGATGTGGGAAATCATAAACTAGATTTCTTAAACTTAAAGGGATATTCTGTAACCCTGATGTCGTTCCAAACCTGTAAGACTTTTGTTCATCTTTCATGAAATCTGAGAGATTTCTGTCCCTCCATTGACAGCTACGCAAGTACCACTTCAAACCACGCTTCAAAAAGTTCATAAAGAGATCGTAAAAATAATCAATATAATTATTGAGCGGTTTAGTCCAAATTTTCTGAAGAGACTCGACCGCTTTATATGATGAACAGATTTAATTTAGGCTTTTATTCACATATAAACATTCATCAACTCACACATCAGTTGTGTTAAACAGAAGCTCAAGCATGTTCGCTTGACATGCGAGAACCAATGAGGTTCATTCTCGTGTTACGCATCACGTTTGAGCTTCAGCAAGAACCAATGAGGTTCATTCTCGTGTTACGCATCACATTTGAGCTTTTGCGAGAACCAATGAGGTTCATTCTCGTGTTACGCATCATGTTTGAGCTTTTGTGAGAACCAATGAGGTTCATTCTCGTGTTACGCATCACGTTTGAGCTTCTGCGAGAACCAATGAGGTTCATTCTCGTGTTACGCATCACGTTTGAGCTTCAGCGAGAACCAATGAGGTTCATTCTCGTGTTACGCAGCACGTTTGAGCTTCAGCAAGAACCAATGAGATTCATTCTCGTGTTACGCAGCACGTTTGAGCTTCAGCGAGAACCAATGAGGTTCATTCTCGTGTGCAGAACGTTTGAGCTTCAGCGAGAACCAATGAGATTCATTCTCGTGTTACGCAGCACGTTTGAGCTTCAGCGAGAACCAATGAGGTTCATTCTCGTGTGCAGAACGTTTGAGCTTCAGCGAGAACCAATGAGGTTCATTCTCGTGTTACGCAGAACGTTTGAGCTTCAGCAAGAACCAATGAGATTCATTCTCGTGTTACGCAGCACATTTGAGCTTCAGCAAGAACCAATGAGGTTCATTCTCGTGTTACGCAGAACGTTTGAGCTTCAGCAAGAACCAATGAGGTTCATTCTCGTGTTACGCAGCACGTTTGAGCTTCAGCGAGAACCAATGAGGTTCATTCTCGTGTTACGCAGAACGTTTGAGCTTCAGCAAGAACCAATGAGATTCATTCTCGTGTTACGCAGCACGTTTGAGCTTTAGCGAGAACCAATGAGGTTCATTCTCGTGTTACACAGAACGTTTGAGCTTCAGCAAGAACCAATGATGTTCATTCTCGTGTTACGCAGCACGTTTGAGCTTTAGCGAGAACCAATGAGGTTCATTCTCGTGTTACGCAGCATGTTTGAGCTTCTGCAAGAACCAATGAGGTTCATTCTCGTGTTACGCATCACGTTTGAGCTTCAGCAAGAACCAATGAGGTTCATTCTCGTGTTACGCATCACGTTTGAGCTTCTGCAAGAACCAATGAGGTTCATTCTCATGTTACGCATCACGTTTGAGCTTCTGCAAGAACCAATGAGGTTCATTCTCATGTTACGCATCACGTTTGAGCTTCTGCAAGAACCAATGAGATTCATTCTCGTGTTACGCAGCACGTTTGAGCTTCGGCAAGAACCAATGAGGTTCATTCTCGTGTTACGCAGAACGTTTGAGCTTCGGCAAGAACCAATGAGGTTCATTCTCATGTTACGCATCACGTTTGAGCTTCTGCAAGAACCAATGAGGTTCATTCTCGTGTTACGCATCACGTTTGAGCTTCAGCAAGAACCAATGAGGTTCATTCTCATGTTACGCATCACGTTTGAGCTTCTGCAAGAACCAATGAGGATCATTCTCGTGTTACGCAGAACGTTTGAGCTTCTGCAAGAACCAATGAGATTCATTCTCGTGTTACGCAGCACGTTTGAGCTTCGGCAAGAACCAATGAGGATCATTCTCGTGTTACGCAGAACGTTTGAGCTTCAGCAAGAACCAATGAGGTTCATTCTCGTGTTACGCAGAACGTTTGAGCTTCAGCAAGAACCAATGAGGTTCATTCTCGTGTTACGCAGAACGTTTGAGCTTCAGCAAGAACCAATGAGGTTCATTCTCGTGTTACGCAGAACGTTTGAGCTTCAGCAAGAACCAATGAGGTTCATTCTCGTGTTACGCAGAACGTTTGAGCTTCTGCAAGAACCAATGAGATTCATTCTCGTGTTACGCAGCACGTTTGAGCTTCGGCAAGAACCAATGAGGTTCATTCTCATGTTACGCATCACGTTTGAGCTTCTGCAAGAACCAATGAGGTTCATTCTCATGTTACGCATCACGTTTGAGCTTCAGCAAGAACCAATGAGGTTCATTCTCGTGTTACGCATCACGTTTGAGCTTCAGCAAGAACCAATGAGGTTCATTCTCATGTTACGCATCACGTTTGAGCTTCTGCAAGAACCAATGAGGTTCATTCTCATGTTACGCATCACGTTTGAGCTTCTGCAAGAACCAATGAGATTCATTCTCGTGTTACGCAGAACGTTTGAGCTTCAGCAAGAACCAATGAGATTCATTCTCGTGTTATGCAGCATGTTTGAGCTTTAGCGAGAACCAATGAGGTTCATTCTCGTGTTACGCAGCAGGTTTGAGCTTTAGCGAGAACCAATGAGGTTCATTCTCGTGTTACGCAGAACGTTTGAGCTTCTGCAAGAACCAATGAGGTTCATTCTCATGTTACGCATCACGTTTGAGCTTCTGCAAGAACCAATGAGGTTCATTCTCGTGTTACGCATCACGTTTGAGCTTCAGCAAGAACCAATGAGGTTCATTCTCGTGTTACGCATCACGTTTGAGCTTCTGCAAGAACCAGTGAGGTTCATTCTCATGTTACGCATCACGTTTGAGCTTCGGCAAGGACCAATGAGGTTCATTCTCATGTTACGCATCACATTTGAGCTTCAGCAAGGACCAATGAGGTTCATTCTCATGTTACGCATCACGTTTGAGCTTCGGCAAGGACCAATGAGGTTCATTCTCATGTTACGCATCACATTTGAGCTTCGGCAAGGACCAATGAGGTTCATTCTCATGTTACGCATCACATTTGAGCTTCGGCAAGGACCAATGAGGTTCATTCTCATGTTACGCATCACGTTTGAGCTTCGGCAAGGACCAATGAGGTTCATTCTCATGTTACGCATCACGTTTGAGCTTCGGCAAGGACCAATGAGGTTCATTCTCATGTTACGCATCACATTTGAGCTTCAGCAAAGACCAATGAGGTTCATTCTCATGTTACGCATCACATTTGAGCTTCAGCAAGGACCAATGAGGTTCATTCTCATGTTACGCATCACGTTTGAGCTTCGGCAAGGACCAATGAGGTTCATTCTAGTGTTACGCATCACGTTTGAGCTTCAGCAAGAACCAATGAGGTTCATTCTCATGTTACGCATCACATTTGAGCTTCGGCAAGGACCAATGAGGTTCATTCTCATGTTACGCATCACGTTTGAGCTTCGGCAAGGACCAATGAGGTTCATTCTCATGTTACGCATCACATTTGAGCTTCAGCAAGGACCAATGAGGTTCATTCTCATGTTACGCATCACATTTGAGCTTCAGCAAGGACCAATGAGGTTCATTCTCATGTTACGCATCACATTTGAGCTTCAGCAAGGACCAATGAGGTTCATTCTCATGTTACGCATCACATTTGAGCTTCAGCAAGGACCAATGAGGTTCATTCTCGTGTTACGCAGAACGTTTGAGCTTCTGCAAGAACCAATGAGGTTCATTCTCATGTTACGCATCACGTTTGAGCTTCTGCAAGAACCAATGAGGTTCATTCTCGTGTTACGCATCTTCGAGCTTCAGCAAGAACCAATGAGGTTCATTCTCGTGTTACGCAGCACGTTTGAGCTTCAGGAAGTGGTTTGTTCTCGTGCATCAAGTACGTTTGAACTTCTGCTTATGTTCGCTTATCAATGTTTACATGTGAATAAAAGCCTAAATTAAATTAGTTAATCATAATAAAGTGATCGAGTCTCCAGAAAATTTGGACTAAACCGCTCAATTCATATGGATTAGTTTTACAATCTTTTTATAAACTTTTTGAAGCATCAAGTGGCAGTTGTGTAGCTTTCAATGGAGGGAAAGAAAGCTCTCAGATTTCATTAAAGGTTGACAAAAGTATTATGGGTTTGGAACAACATCAGGGTGAGTAATTAATGAAAGAATTTTCATTTTTGGGTGAACTAACCCTTTAACATACCGGGTTGGAGGAATCATTTACGAATGCTAGAGAACAGGGTCACTTCTGAACATGGGACAGTGCCTTTGTCCTGTTTTCCAGATTAGATTAAAATCAAAATGAATGAGTCAGAAGGGGAAACAAGTTTATTTTTCTGACCCCATTGGCAGATATTTGTTCTTGTTTTAAGCAAAAACTCACATCATTTTGCCTCCTTTTCAGAAAACAAGACTAAATAGCTTCAGTCAGTTTGCTCCTCAAGTAAATGCATGTTGATTTAAGAATGCTTAGATATTTTTACTTGAAAAATACTAACAATTTTTTTTTTTTTGCATACGAGAATAGGGGTAGAGGTAGAGAATAGAGAGCTGAGGTTTTATGGCTTCCATTGAGTCGTTTCAGGAGATCGGCGAAGGGTCCATTAGCTCTCTTCATCAATGATCAGCCCACGCTCGCTCTTAATTCTGCTTTCTGGAACTGCTGAGAATCATCTTCAGGACAGCAAGTACATCAGCAAACCTGAACATCACACAGACACATAAAACACAGCCTGTCATGGGACAGGATCGGCTGTGTAATGGCATTTAGTCCTTTCTCTGGTATAATGGGGAATATAAGCCGTACGCAACATGAGGCCTGTGATTGGCTTGAGGAGCTGAAGCCGAACCAGTGAAGCACGAAACACCTACGTAGTCCTATCTGCTCCTATTTAGCAATCAGTTAATCCTGACACTAATCTGCACGTCTGGCTCTCACAGAAAGAGGCCAGTGCGAATTCATTTAGGAGTCAAAGCCACCAGTACGGGCCTCATGATCTTAAAATTAGGTCTAAAATTATGTTTGTTTAAACAATCAGTTCTGATGCTCATAAATGTTAAACATTGCATCTCTAACACATAAGCTGCTGGTTTGAGAAGACTTTGCGGTTTTCACTTTAAAGAGATCTTGACACCGAAGCTTATGCAACCTATTGCATGTGGGAGTTGGTATTTGAGGCACAAAACCAGATTTAGATAATCTTATATAGCACTTCCTACACACACAAACCATTTTTTTTTTTTTTTTTGTGGCCAGTGCTGACCTAACACTCTCTGTACAAACAGATCATGTTTTCATTATTATGTGCCACCTATTCATTTCAATAAGTGTTTAACACACAAACAGGCTAAAAATAAAATGGATCGTTCACCCAAAAAATGATCATTCTCTCATAATTTACTCGCCCTCATGTTGTTCAAACCTGTTTGACTTTCTTCTGTGAATGACGATACCTGTATGTTGAAGAACGTTGAAGAACAAACAACTTTGGACCCCATTGGCTTTCATTATACAGACAAAAACAGCTGACCAGACTCATCTTTTATAAATGATTCTAGCAATTTTAGAGTCCAAACTATTTCATGAAATATATTTTTTGCATAAAATAAAAAATGTTTTGCTATACAGTAAACTGAACAGGGATACAGAAGTATAAATCAGTGACAGGCAATACTTCTGTCTGAAATCACATACTAGGAACTACATTTGAAATTGCTATGCAAGTGTTAAAAAAGTACAATCTATATAATATAAATGTGGGTAGTATGAATGAAATTCAGACGTACTACATCCGCCATGTTGTTACAGTCACATGATATGACCTACCAGCTGCGTTGCTTTACTGCCATTTGAATATGTAATAACTAATTTGAATAAGCAATAACTAATTTGAATAAGTAATTACTTTAGACAGCTAAAAAGTATGTTCTATATAGTATGAATGTGTGTAGTATGAATGTAATATGGACGTAGGCTACTACATTTGCCATGATGTCATTATCATGTGACCTACCAGCATCAGTTGTGTCGCTTTACTGCCATTCACAAATCCTCTCCCGTGGCCTCATGGAATAGTAAAGTGTCCATCACATGCACACTTCAGAATCTCACTGGGAGAAGTAGGTCAACCGAGGACTTTTTGCCTACTCTTTGTGAATTCGGACATACTTCTTTTGTCAAACTGTAAAGTAGGGAAGTGTGTGATTTTGGATGCAGCCAATTTATTTGGCCATATTACTCTTTTGGCGTACTGTTTTTCGCATACTATATAGTAGGGAAGTATTCGATTTCAGATATAACTCTTAATTGCGTGTTATAAAGTCAGAATTGCGAGATATAAACATTAGATTTAGAAAAAAAGTCAGAATTGCGAGCAAGAACTGACTTTATAACACGCAATTGCGACTCTATATCACGACTCTATATTCTGACTTTATACCAAACAGCAGTGACTTTAGGCTATATCATGCATTTCTGTTTTTATAACTCGCAATTGCGACTTTCTGATTAAATTCAGATAAAAAGTCACAATTACCTTTTGTATGGGTGTTAAGGGTTGGAGATGAACTGTGCAGGACTGGGGATTGGGCACCCCTGATGTACACGGATAAATTATTGATAATAAACACTATAGTACATTTTTATATAACTTGGGTTTAAGAACAAAGAAGTGTGTTAGACATCAACTGTAGTAAGTAACCCGTCCCGAGTAACAGACTCAATCACCGCATCCAGCTCGTAATCCGCGTTATCCGGGCCGCATCTGTCTTCTCCAACCGAGAAGTGCCAGCGTGATTTATGACAACAAGCCCGTGCGCCTCGGAGGGGGTTTAACGGGAGGAAAAAGAGGGAGACGACACTGAGCGGGAATACAGTTTAAAAGTAGAGCAAAAACTTTGTGAAAAATGGGTTTGCACATTTTTTTTTTCCTCTGCTCTAAAGTTATTGTAACATCTCATCCGTGTTTGGCTAGGAGGAGAGAAGAGCTTTCAAACTGGAACAAAGGCAGAAGTTCTGAACCTCCTTTTGTTGTTGCCGTCGCCGCCTCCATTTTACGCACCGCATCAACTTTTGTGTTTTTCGCGCGTTTGATTTTGGACAAGGTTTGGTTGGCCCTCGAAAAGGGAATTCAAAATAACAAGGCCTCCATCCTCCACACACAGACATGTGTGTGAAAATCTGCCCGTCGTCCCGAAGAGACCGGCGGGGGTGTGCGTGCGCTCCGACGCCCACACGCTCCTCCTCGACGCGCTCTCCTCGACGCGTGTGCGTTGCCAAACACCAAACGGGAAAAAAAAAGAGGGGAGCCGGTTGGAAACGGGGGAAGTGCTGAACGTCGCCATGGCAACAAGAACCATGATAAGCGGAGCTCCGGGTGTTAAAGCGTTTCACAGCCATATCTCTGTTTATGGAAACGCTACGGGACCAGCCAGCAGACACCGATCATCAAGCTGTGAAGCGCTTCTCCCACGGCACCGATCGCACGGTGCCAAAGCCAGCGAGATCTCAAGCTGTCTCCCGCTCGCAACCGCAGAGTAGCCTAAAACTGAGCGCAATCGGCGCAAGATAAAGTGCTGAAAATAAAGTTTTCCTGCTGATCACAACAGAAGGGCGTGAGATCAACAACACCGTGCGTTAATATGACAAATAAATGACAGCTTTAATGCAGAGTCGCATTGGATAAATGCATAAAGGCCCGTGCGCAACAAGGATGATAACTATAAGGGCCCATTCATAGTAGCCCATCTATGTGTTCGACCGTAGGAGTATAATAGATAAAACATAAAAATATTCCAGGCTACAACACATTAAAAGCATAAATGCATGGTATAAATATGAGGTCAAAGCAAACAGGTTTCCAGAAACAGTAACAACTTTTACGCTTAAAGGATAAGTTCACTCCAAAAAAAAAAAAAAAAAAAAAAATTCACTCACCCTTAAGCCATAGTAGGTGTGTATGACTTTCTTTAAGTCAAACACAATGGAGAATTTCTTTATGCCTTAAAATAGCTTGAATATAACTTGACACCCTTGCCTCATTTAGTATACGCAATTCTATGAATATGCAAATGAGCCCCGCCTCCACTCACTCACTCAGCGATCCACTCGTTGACGATCACAGGTTGATCTGATTGGTTACAAGGTCGTTTGTGACGTCAGAAACACCAGCGATTTCAAAGCATGTGTTTTTGAGACTGTCTTTGGTTCACTGCAGTTTTAAGGAGGAAATACTCAGCAATGGTGTCGACTTATGAATTTACACATGGTTTGTCTTAAAGCATATTAAAAACACCATATAGACACATAAACAACATTAAACGCTGGATTTCACCACAGGGCGACTTTAAATCATATCCTAATATATTAAATCCTCCCCAAGAAAATGTGGATTTCTCTGATCTACATATGTGCATTTCAAGACATTTGAAGCCCAACATTTTTGAATAACAATAGCTTTAAAACCATGTCAGTGGGCAGTAGATTACTTATCAATACCTGCTCTCTCTTGTCTTCATCTGTCAGTGTAGAAAGCAAACACAGGGTCAACTGATATTCATGTTTTATAAATCATTTTCTTAGACACGTTAATTTACTGAAGGCTACTAGAAAAGCTAGGTAACAAAGTTTATTAAATTCAATTTAGCCATTTTCACAAGGGTGTTGCTCAAAGGATTTGACGTGTGAATCCATAACAAGTCTTGTAAAGCTTTACTTTTTTCTTTTAAGAGAAATCAAACTCAAAAACTATTATACACTTATTCCTGGTCCAAAAACATAAATTCTAGCCTTTTCCACAGTCAAACGTCTGTCTAGCACCAACCCTTCCTTCTACCTTACTACTGTTCTTCAAAATTATTACGTAGACGTAACGCGTATAACACTAGTAAAAATCACGTGATACAATACAGATAACACAAGATATACATTTATCAAAATCACTCTTAATCTAAGGAACATATTACAAAATTATTAATGTATTTATGGCACTGACTGTCAAAACATTCACACGTATTCGTGAAAATGATTAAAAATGGCGTATTCTGCTGCCAGGCCAGTAGATGGCGATGTCACTTTGACTGAACACGCATGCGCATGACGTCACCGTTTTCACAAATTCACGTTTTTTTAGTTAACTATCGTTTTCAAAAACTTGCTCTTTTGAAACCCGTTTTTTCCAAAGTTTGTGTTTTCAGGCCCTTAAAATGCTGTTGTCGAGTAAATGAACGGCCAAAACACAGAAAGTTTTGAGTTGAAAACGGTGTTGTGTAAACCCCCCCCCCTGCCCCCCCCCCCCCCCCCCCCCCAGCTGATGAACGAGAGCCAATCAGAATCCATCCTGTTTTAAAGAGCTCAAGCATTTAAAGCGACAGACAGCGTGCTTATAATAAACCTAACGACATCATCCAGCAAACGCTGATATAATTATTGTTACCTTTCTTGCTTTGAATTAAAAATCGGGTGTTTTTTCGCACAGAGGAACGATATCGTTGGAATCACTTTCAGAACGTTTTTTTTCCCCCAGATAATGAACAATAAAAACATTGACAGCCAATCAGAATCCATCCTTAATAATCAAAGTAGGTGTGGACGCTGATATAGTTGTCATTATATTGTTATTGTTATCAATCTCTGTGTGAAAGTTTCTGGGGTCGTAAGACGTCATAGAGAGTTATTCATCAGCTGAAACAGAATCGCGATGCACTCGTCTGATCCGGAGCAGAAGTTCCCCAAACTAACGTCCCGTATTAACGATCTAACGTCAGCGTTCATTTAAAGCCCTTAATGCAATTAAAGCACCGCGAGCGGCACAAAGCGCTAATGAGGCAATGATCATGAAACGAGAACAACGACAATAACAAGTTTGGCTGGAAAGCCTAATTATGTTCAGACATTTTATTATTTTCATCAAGTCAAATGTGCGACTGAATTAGGACAGTCTTACAATGCAGATGATCATATTGGTTTGACATTTAGATCTGGTCAAATGCATGAGATAGATAATATCACAGACTGACAATACATCATCAGACAGACGTCTACATTAATGTCATTAGCAGAAAGCGACTGACGGTCTGGCGAAGGAAAAAGCAGAAGCACAAGAGCGAATCGATACATAAACGTCTGAACGCACTCGACGTGATCTCACCTCTGATCCGAGACAGAAACCGGTACAATGATGCTAAATGCTACATGATCTCAGCTTTTTTTAATTTACTACTACTAGTCAGTGAGTAATGTGTGTGTGTGTGTGTGTGTGTGTGTTCTGATGATGTTTCCTAAGGCGAAGCATTGAGTAGTCAATCTAAAGCTTTTCTCATCAAACACACAGTAGGGGAACTGATATTATTAGCATGTGTGAAAACCCACCAGATATAAAACCATTTTAACATCCAAGCGAAGGTGATGAGACCCTCAGAAGAGCAGTTGCCTTGAGGGCCAATCCAGAAACAGCCGTTTCCCGTGATTACATGTGCAATGTTTCAACTCTGTAAGAACAGCAGGAGACACCATTACCATTCGCTGATATCTCTAAAGCCGTGTCCCATTTAACCAGCCCGTCCCGCACACGACGGATGCGCTCAGAAGAACGAGGTGTCGGATGAAAAGGCCCCGGCGAGCCTGAACTCGTCCCGCATGAGCACGCAGAAGAGGCGCTGGGGCAGGGCTTTGGAGAACGGCGCGGGTCGAGGGACGCAGGTCCGAAGGAGAATCTCCCGTCCAGCGGCGGGCGGAAAATCCGGAACCGCTTTCCTGTCATCCGTTCCTCCCAAACGTCCCGTTTCTTCCTCCATCGGAGCCAACAGGGCGGCCTGAACACATCAGCGCACAAAACACATCAGGCTTTTTCATAAAGGATTTTTTTTTCTGAAAACAGATCTGCTTTATACCTGAATCGAATTTGTTTTATAATTGTAAGAAATACATATTTTCTTGAACTTTGTCTCTTCTGTTTGTCCTGTGCCGCATGACCAGATGATCGTTGTTGTGACTAATTGATTGTCACCTGTTTTTAAAATCTAAGCCATGAAAAAATAAAGGCTTTTTATGAATGAGGCATTTATAACTTTATTTTTTTCTAAAACTAATTGTTCAAGTGTCTTGGATTGTTGGATTGAGTGGAATCATCCCTACACCCAGAGAGCACCGAGATACTGAAGTTACACCCCGTGCAGCACTTTTTGCATTCCTTGTATTTATTGTTTTATAATTGATTTGATTGTGCAAGATCGACACTGTTATTGAAATGAACTGAATCAACATTGAGGGCCCTATTTTAACGATCTAAGCGTAAAGTGCATTTATGGCGTGTCCGAATCCACTTTTGCTAGTTTAACGGCGGGAAAAATGGTCGGTTCTCCCGGCGCATGGTCTAAAAGGGTTGTCTCTATTCTCTTAATGAGTAATGGGTGTGTTTTGTCCATATTCTATTAATGAGTAATGGGTGTGTATTGTCGATATACTCTTAATGAGTAATGGGTGTGTTTTGTCCATATTCTATTAATGAGTAATGGGTGTGTTTTGTCCATATTCTCTTAATGAGTAATGGGTGTGTATTGTCGATATACTCTTAATAAGTAATGGGTGTGTTTTGGGTGTAACGTGCAATAAACCAATCAGAGTCTCTTCTCCCATTCCCTTTAAAAGCCAGTTGCGCTCGCGTCATGGCGGATTCGCTATTTGCATGGCGGAATTTGCAAACGGAAAAACTTAACGATTCTCTAGCGAGCAAACGGATCTGCTCGTGCGCTTGGTTAAAGCGAGACCATCTACAGGACAAAGTGTTGTGGACCCAAATAGCAATGCTCCAGCAATGCGCCTGAACACACTCCTCGTTTTCAGACCAGCAGCCCATGGGCGCACAAATGCATTTGCTATTTAAACGTGGCGCAGGACGTGAAAATGAAAACTGCGTCACGCTGAAACTAGCAAAACACACTTACGTCGCGCTGGTACTGCATTGCACCGGGTGTATGATAGGGCCCTAAATCTTCTGTGTGAACGAAACCGAACTAGTTGTTAATTACGTAATTAAATGCGTGTGCAGTGCAAGAAAGTCACAGGGAAAGAGTCTTGACTCATTCGTGTTGCAAGATCTTGCTAGAAAAAATAAGAACGACCTCACAGTAAACTAAGATAAATTCAAAAGCTTTATATTTAAAACAAGTCCAAAATATCGCACGTTCCTATTTTATTTACTCCATAAACTGGATCGCTTTACGAGACAAGATCACGCAACAAGCTCAGAAGCGCTTATAATAAGTAGACATGCACTTCCTCTGAGAAGCAGAAACAAAACACAAATTGCAGAACATGACTAGCCGGTTTCAGACAAGACTAAAGCTAGCCCCAGACTAAAATGCTTTTTTTTTTAAACTGAAAGCAACTTGCACTGACAGATCTTAAAATACATCAGTGCCATAGTTTTGTCTCAAGATTTACGCCAGTAATGTTTACATGAATGTCCTAATTGAACGAAGGCCTAATCCTGGTTTAATCAAAGCCTTGTCTGTGAAACCAGGCCAACGAGTCTTTGGTCGCTGTATTATTAACCAATATTACCAAACAAACAAGATGCCAGAAGGTTGATGTGGTTCCCACTCTGTCAATCAACAAGGGGATTCACTCTCAAATTTTATTTCGGTGTCACTCCTAAATCTTTAGTGTGGACGTGGCTAATCTGAACTGCATAAAGTGCTGTATGCATAAAGCTAACATGTTTTTATAATAAGCTAAGCTTACAACATTACATAAACCTATTTGTCTTTTACCAGAGAGTCAAGGAGCAACAAAGCAAAGACGCTTCTCAACAAATGCTCTCGGTGAGACTTAAATGAGCGTTTTGAGACTGCAGGAGTGAAGCAAATTGACACAATCTATTTTTTTTCCCTCCGTACAGGAACAAATTTCACTAATTGCAAAGCTGATTGCAAATTAGCAAATGTCTGTTCACATCTCAGAGACTGAACGTGGCGAAAGAACGCTGAGAAAATGCACATTCTGGATTCAGAACGACCTATGATGTGACGTGACGTCCATCTGCACAGAAAATCACATGATGACAGTAACACAATTTATTACAGGGATGTTTTTTGTTTAATCACACAACGAGGCATGAGCTAAAGCACGTGCACTGAAATGACTGCTCTACACACGAAGAACATCACTAACTATCTCTATAGCACTGAGACGCGTCTATAAACAAACCTCCACGTCCATCAGGAAGCCCTGAATGCGCACAGAATGTGAACGAATCAAAGAGAGGATAAAAAAAAAATCCAAAAGCAGCGATTAGTGACAGACGTTCAGATTCTACAGACTGTGTTCCTCATTGACATCAACATCTGTCTGAAACACTGCAATAAAATGTTTTTCTTGTTTAGTATTTCTGTCCTGTTTTCCAGTACAAATATCTAAACATTTACTTGTGAAGCGAAATGACTGAAGATATTAAGTCTTGATATCTGAAATCTGTCCAGATAAAGTGAGATTATGCCTAAAACAAGAATGCAAATGGGGTCAGAAAAATAATCTTGTTTATTTTAAAAATTTAGATCATTTTTTGGACCCCAATGGCAGATATTTTTTCTTGTTTTCATCAAAACCTCATTTTGCTTTTTCAGTAAATGTATCTTGATTTGAGAATGTTTGCCCTGGAAAACAAGACAAAAATACTGAGGAAGAACATTATTGGTTTTTTTTGTTGTTGCAGTGAATGGTGGGGAATCATATAGTGTCAGATGTTGCTGATTTTACCTCGTCACTGGAGTCGGCCAACTTGACAAGAGTGACAGACAAGCGGTGTTAGGAGAGAACAAACAAACAAACAAAAAAGATGAAGAAAAAGAACAACACAAAATACAAGGCCAAATAAGAGCACTTTTAAAAGTTCAGTCCATGCTGTAACGTGCAACGGTGAATCTCACCAAACCACTCAACACGTGCAGGTCGTATTTCAAGCAAAAAATCAAAAGGAGAAAATTGAATATGCATTAAAAAAAAGTCAATTTTTAAAACCATTACGATTATTGGTAGCAATATTTTAATGACAATTAAGCACAATTAAATGTCCAAATTATACATTATCACAGTGACTGCTGTTGTTCTGCCTTTAATTGACAAATGATTGTATTACAGTAATGAGAATCATCATTAAGAATAATGCGAGAGTGGGGGAATGTGGTTAGTTGTCATGACAATAAATGCTACAAAAAAACGTAATGGTTCTATACGCTTGATTATCTTTAAGCGAAATACAATGTCTTTTCTTTTGATTTTGGGTTGAAATCCGACGACAAGATTCATCCCTGAAGAGGAAAGAGTACAAAATGGTCTAAACATGAGTATAAACATCAATATAACGTTCCTTCAGAATGTTATTCCTATAAAAAGAAATCAAATATTAATAAAGAATCTGATTGGTCGTTGGTGCAGTAATGCTTTGGATGAGTCCGGGTCACGGCACCACATTCTCTGTTCATTGGTGACACACTGGAAACATCCAAAACATGATAAATCAGAGCAATCAGTGCATGCACATATCCATAAACACATGCAACAAAGTCTCTCCTCCTCTGTGAGGTCCGTCTCTCTTTCTCTCTCTCTCTCATTTCTCTTTCTTCCAGGAAATCTCACCTCATTTGAATCCCTGATTTCACATGATTTACATGGGGATGCTTGGGATAATTATTGCCTTTCTATTTGCAGCCTGGCAACACACAGGCTATAATTTAGTCCTCACACACACACACACACTGCAGACAGAGAAGGGGGGGGGGGGGTCTAACTGAGCGAGAGTTTAAGGCAAACAAACTCAATTTCAAACATTTCTCACTTAAAAGAAAACTTGTGAGCACAGACGTCTGAAGCTCACCTTCGAGAACCACACCGGCTGACATTTCAACGCTCATATCGCATTTTCGGCCTGTTTAACTTTAAGTAGCTGAGAATTACAATTTACACTGGGACCATTAGGCACAACTGCATCCTGGGAATGACGATGACACAAATGGAAGTGACTAATATTAAGAAATAACGGGGGGGGAAATGAATGTTCCTCTCTGAGGTTTCAGGTGAATCTCATGGAAACGCCTCAAAATTGAAAGAAAAATGAACGCATTATATTTTGCATTATATTTTTTTTTTCAAAAAATGCTGTTTTAATTGATTTACAGGTCAGATTTTACAGTGAAATCGGTAACACTTTACAATAAGGTTAACATTAGTAAATGTATTAACTAACATGAACTAACAATGAGCAATACATTTGTTACTTATTAGTCTTTATTAATGTTAGTTAATAAAAATACAGCTGTTAATTGTTTGTTCATGTTAGTTCACAGTGCATTAAATCATTTTAACAAATACAACCTTTGATTTTAATAACGTAATAGTAAATGTTGAAAATTAATATTAACTAAGATTAATAAATGCTGTTGTTCATTCTTAGCTCATGTTTACTAAGGTAGTTAACTAATGTTAACTAATGAACCTTATTGTAAAGTGTTACCGTGAAATCAATTGAAATCAACCACTTTCACGGCATAAATCTCTTTGTGAGATTGACCAGCTAACAGTTAGCACACTGATGAGTGACCGATGCTAGTGGCACTAACTAAACCACTACTAACATAAACACAAGACTAATGCGAGGACAGACTTTAGAGTCGTTCATCAAACACGCTGTTTAACCGGCACTCTCTATAATAATCTTTTTTTAAACAAATCACTCGCCCGGCGTGTTTAATTACCTCTGTGTCACATTAAAGCTCTAAATGAAACTAAGACATCTGCTGCGTTTCATTAATTTAGCTAATTATGACAAACAGAAAAACAGCTAGAGCAGATTTTTAAATGTATTTTTTAAACCCTTGGCTCTTCTTGCTGTTAAAGTCGCTTTGAGACCTTATGATGTGAACGAGTCCGGCGCCGTCTCACAGATATGAAGCACTCGTACAATTATTAAAGGGATGGTTCGGAGTAAAATCAACCTAGGGTCCTTTGCACCATGACCTCGAGCCAAACCCCCCCCAGAAGCCTTTATTCCCTTGGTCAAACATTATTAAAGTTAGAGCTTATTTAGAGAGATCAGCCGGATGGCTTAGTGCAGGCGCTAATGGATCCAAGGCTGTATCTGGTAAATTACCGCACTAATAATGCCCAGAATGGCACCAAACTTCTACAGTCGTACAAACAGGTTCTGTACTCATAAAACGAGGCATTGGAAAGTTTGTAAGTACATCAGGAGTTTATTTAAATAACACTTGCCTGACGGCTAATGCTACCGCTAACCCGGACGTCGACGTCACTTCAGTGATTTGGGAAAAGCCTGTTAAAGTCCTGCAGAAAGCGATCATAAGGATGTAGTGTAACGACGCCCAGTTCCAGGAATGCACTAATATTTTGTTGGTAGTGCCAGTTTATAACAATTATTAGTTAACAGTAAGTTGTCAACACTTATTTATTTCTATGGAGTGTTAAATTCACTAGCATTTCCCTTACACTTGTGAGTTTTGTAAAGGACTTTTACGTGCTTTTCCCAAATCACTGAAGTGACGTCGACGTCCGGGTTAGCGGTAGCATTAGCCGTCAGGCAAGTGTTATTTAAATAAACTCCTGATGTACTTACAAACTTTTCAAAGCCTCGTTTTATGAGTACAGAACCTATTTGTACGACTGTAGAAGTTTGGTGCCATTCTGGGCATTATTAGTGCGGTCATTTACCAGATTCAGCCTTGGATCCATTAGCGCCTGCACTAAGCCATCCGGCTGATATCTCTAAATAAGCTCTAACTTTAATAATGTTCAACCAAGGGAATAAAGGCTTCTGGGGGGGGTTTGGCTCGAGGTCATGGTGCAAAGGACCCTAGGTTGATTTTACTCCGACAGCCGACGTCTCGGTAACACTTTACTATAAGGTTACATTTGTTACAACTACATTAATTAACATAAACTAATAATGAAAAAAGCATTTATTAATCTTAATGTTAATTTCAACATTCAAGTTGTGTCTGTTTATTTAATTTAATGACCTAAGATTTTTATAAACTAACATTAAAAAACACTAACAAATTTATTGTTAATGTTAGTTAATGCATTAACTAATGGGACCTTATTGAAAAGTGTTACTAACATTAGTAACCTCAAGAACAGAATTATACATTCACATTTAAAGCATTTGGCAGATGCTTTATCAAAAGCAAGCACGGATGCACATTGCACATTATTAGATTAGAGCTGATATCCAGTATTTTCTGACTCATTTCGGTCGATTTTGGCCCAATGTTTCTGAGAAGAGAGAATCCAGTCCATGATTATGATAAAACATAAAACCCTTGATCGGGCGTGTGTGTGTGTGTTTACCCGCTGAGAACTGACGAAGAGCTTATGTATGATGCTTCCAGCAGGACCTCGACCTGCACCGACCACACACACCTCAGGCTCCTCCAGCAAACAGCTCACAAACCTGAGAGACAGACAGGAATAATGGTATAATGTGAGACAGTGACTGTACAGTACAGGTAGAGGATGCCAGAGTGTTTAGATGATGGAAGGAAGAGGAATATTTATCATGTTCATAGTCGCCTGAGAAATGCTGCCATAATACAGAGAAGAACAACTACGCCTGTGTCTGTGTGTGTGTGTGTGTGTGTGTGAATTCAGCCTGTTCAACACAATCACACACACACACACCTGCACTGAACTGTCTTTGTTCCTGCGGGCAGCTCCGGGTCTCATCTTAATGAGGCCGATGTGTCTGTCTTGGACCGGCCTGCTGTGGCCCCGAGCGGCCCCTGGGAACTAACGAGTGCCAGGAGACTCAGCTGACATGCCCCTGTCAGATTGACAGCACAAGCTCCGCCCCTCCTGCGCAACACGACTCCGCCCCCTTTGAATAATACGGCTCCGCCCGCTTCAGCATGACATTACTCTGCACCTTCTGCTCAACAAGATTCAACTCTAGTGCTCGATATAGCTCCGCCCACCTCAATATAGCTCCACCAATCTTGCTCAACAAGACTCTTCCCTTCTGCTTGATATAGCTCCACCTTTCACATTTGACACGGCTCCGCCCCTCCTGCTCAACATGACTCCACCCTCCTGCTCTATATAGCTCTGCCCCCCCAATCAACAAGACTCCACCTCCTGCTCGATATAGCTCCTCCCACCTCAATATAGCTCCACCAATCTTGCTCAACATGACTCTACCCTTCTGCTTGATATAGCTCCGCCTTTCACATTTGACACGGCTCCGCCCCTCCTGCTCTCTATAGCTCCGCCCCCTCAATACAGCTCCACCCAACTTGCTCAACAATTACTCCACCCTTCTGCTTGGTATAGCTCCGCCTCTCACATTTGACACAATGTCAATGTCAATGTCACTTTTATTTGTATAGCACCATTCAAACAACACATGTTGACCAATGTGCTTTACACCATCTCAATAAAACAATACAACAATATTTAAACAAGCTGATTAAAAAAAAGAAATATATATATATAGTAATAATCATTATCATCAAATAGATGAATAGGCCATTTCAAACAAGTGTGTCTTAAGTTGTACTTTAAAAACATGTACAGAATCAGCGTCCCTAACATGTGATGGTAAGCTATTCCAAAGTTTTGGAGCAACTACCCCAAAGGCACGATCCCCTTTCTGGCTTAACTTGGTCCTCGGAACTTTTAACAAGTTTTGAGTTGATGATCTCAAGGTTCTACCTGTCTTGTACCCTATTAACAAATCTGATAAATAAGTCGGTGCAAGGCCGTGAAGAGATTTATACACTAATAAAAAGGAGTTTAAAAAGGAGTTTAAAATCAATTCTGTATTGTACAGGGAGCCAATGTAATTGTACAGGGAGCCAATGTAAACGGACCAAGGACGGAGTGATGTGTTCACGTTTTTTAGTGTTAGTTAATAATCTCGCTGCAGCATTTTGTACCTTTTGCAGCCGCTGAATAGATGCTTGACTAATACCCTTATATAAAGAATTGCAATAGTCAAGTCTCGAGGATATAAGAGCATGTATTGCAATTTCAAGGCTCTTATGTGTCAAACATGATTTCATTTTAGCCAAATTTCTCAAGTGAAAAAAACTTGACTTGACCACATAATTTACCTGTGCATTCAATTTCAGTGCGCTATCAATATAAACACCCAAGTTTTTAACACGATCTTTCACATATAATGACAGTGATCCGAAATTTAACTCCGCTGCGCCTTTGGTTCCTCTAGGGCCAAACACTACAACTTCTGTCTTTTTTTCATTGAGGTATAAAAAATTACAAGACACGGCTCCGCCCCTCCTGCTCTCTATAGCTCCCTCAATACAGCTCCACCCAACTTGCTCAACATGACTCCACCGTCCTGGTAGATATGGCTCCGCCCCTCACACTCGATACAGTTCCACCCCTCTTGCTTGACACGGCTCCGCCCCTCCTGCTCGATATACCGCTCCCCTCAATATGGCTCCGCCCCTCTTGAGCAGCGTGACTCCTCCCTCCTTCTTTATCTGGCTCCGCCCTCCTGCTCGACACTTCTCATTCACTGTTACAAACCTGTATGACTTACTTTCTTCTACAAAACATAAAAGAAGATATTTGGAAGAATGTTGGAAACCAAACAACATTTCTCAAAATATCTTCTTATAGAAGATAGAAAGCCATACCGGTTTGGAGTAACACGAGTAAATGAGAGATTGTGACATGATCCTGAAAAGCAAACTTTTACTGTTTTTGGTGCAAGAAACCTTTACTAATATCAAGAGCAGAATTATAAATAATATAAATAAAATCAATAATAACTCAAGAGCAGAATTATACATTTATGTACACACTTTAAACTGTGAAAATTAGACTAATGAACAATGTTAAAAATACTGACTAAAGCCTCATATTTACAGTATATACCAGGGTTATTATTGTTATCTAAAACTAAAGCTAAAGCCATAAAAAAAAATTAATTGCTTGCAGGAGGGTGGAGTCATGTTGAATAAGGAGGCGGAGCTATATCAACCAGGAGGTTGGAGTCATGTTGAGTAAGGGGGCGGAGCTATATCAACCAGGAGGGTGGAGTCATGTCGAGTATGGGGGCGGAGCTATATCAACCAGGAGGGTGGAGTCATGTTGAGTAAGAGGGCAGAGCTATATCAACCAGGAGGGTGGAGTCATGTCGAGTATGGGGGCGGAGCTATCTCAACCAGGAGGGTGGAGTCATGTTGAGTAAGGGGGCGGAGCTATATCAACCAGGAGGGTGGAGTCATGTCGAGTATGGGGGCGAAGCTATATCAACCAGGAGGGTGGAGTCATGTTGAGTAAGAGGGCAGAGCTATATCAACCAGGAGGGTGGAGTCATGTCGAGTATGGGGGCGGAGCTATCTCAACCAGGAGGGTGGAGTCATGTTGAGTAAGGGGGCGGAGCTATATCAACCAGGAGGGTGGAGTCATGTCGAGTATGGGGGCGAAGCTATATCAACCAGGAGGGTGGAGTCATGTCGAGTATGAGGACAGAGCTATATCAACCAGGAGGGTGGAGTCATGTCAATTAAGGGGGCGGAGCTATATCAACCAGGAGGGTGGAGTCATAAACAGAGGCAGGTTTTTCTGAACAAAAATTAGAAACTGCTTTTACTCCATCAGTGTGTTTCCTTTTTTCACATCTGCAAAGCATATCGGCAGATATGGGGCTGATGCCGATAAATTATTTTTAAGCCATTTTTAGCCGGTTCCGATGACATGTTGATAATATTGTGCATCTGTACAAGTGACTTGCATTGTCTGAGCATCAGTATGGTGAAACAAAACAGACTTTACCTCTCCAGCTCGTCACCATCTTCCTCCCGCTCTCCTTTAGTGATGCCAAACTTGGCCTTGAGCGAGCGTGCGATTGCAACGACAGCCTCCACCGCGCTCATCTGATTAATAACCTCCTGACAACACAGAGCAGACACACACGTTCACAATGCGAGTGTAGAAGGGGCCTGATAGGCAAGGCAAGGCAAGTTTATTTATATAGCACATTTCATACACTATGGTAATTCCAATATGGTAACAATATGGTAACAATATGGTAATCATACACATGTTGTTTTTATGTGATGTTTGTTTTTATACTGCTGATTGTACAGCACTTTGGTCTGCAGGTGCAGTTGTAAAGTGTTTTATTAATAAAATAAAGTTAAAAGTAAAGTAATTCAAAGTGTTTTACACAGAAAGGAATTAATATAATCACAAAATAAAAGCAAGGAAAATTAAAACAGTTATAAAAGGAATTAAAAGAGATATAAAGATGTTACAGTTATAAAAGAGTAAAAAGATGATACATGGATAAACTTCTCATCTGGCAAAACACTGGTGTATCATATTTTTCACAACTCCCAGTTTTACTCTGAGATTTTCACATGGTGGTTACACTAGGTGCGTCCCAAATCGCGTACTTTTGCACTATTCTATGCCAAAAGTGCACTTTAAGTACCCGGATGACGCACTTATTTAACCGAAAAAACAAACTGAGTGAAAAAAACACTCAACTGTCGCAGCTTTAATAACGTAGCAGAGGCGGAGGGGCTATCGGACTCCGATGTTGAAAGACATATAATAAACTTATAAAGTTCATACACTACACGGTTAAGTACATAGTGCATAGTGTATAAGTGCATAGTGCATAAGTACATAGTGTATAAGTGCATAAGTGCATAGTGTATAGTGTATAAGTGCATAGTGCATAAGTGCATAGTGTATAGTGTATAAGTGCATAGTGTATAAGTGCATAGTGCATTAGTGCATAAGTGCATAGTGCATAAGAACATAGTGTATAAGAACATAGTGCATACGTGCACAGTGCATAAGTGCATAGTGCAATAAGAACATAGTGCATAAGTACATAGTGTATAAGTACATAATGCATAAGTGCATAGTGTATAAGTGCATAGTGTATAAGTGCATAGTGTATAAGTGCATAATGCATCAGAACATAGTGCATAAGAATAGTGTATTAGTGTATAAGTGCATAGTGCATAAGTGCATAGTGCATAAGTGCATAGTGTATAAGAGCATAGTGCATAAGAACATAGTGCATAAGTACATAATGCATAAGTGCATAGTGCATAAGTATATAATACATAAGTGCATAGTGTATAAGTGCATAGTGCATAGTGTATAAGTGCATAGTGTACAAGTACATAATGCATAAGTGCATAGTGAATAAGTACATAGTGCACAAGTACATAGTGCATAAGAACATAGTGCATAAGAATAGTGTATAAGTGCATAGTGCATAAGTACATAGTGCATAGTGTATAAGTGCAAAGTGTATTGTCATTTGTCATTTGCGACACAGCTACTGTGTCTGATAGTGTGGCGTGACCCTCACCTCCAGTTTCTTGAAGTCGGGACTGGGGTGACGCAGAAGTTTACTGGCATGAGACGTGAGATTCTGGAGCGCCTTACGCACGGACGGGATGTCTTCGGTCGACTCTGGAAGAACATTCACCTCATGTTTAGGGACATCAGAGACACTATAGAAACTGTGTGCAGCTGTAGTGGTTTCACACAAACCTTCCTCCTTGATTTTGAGAAGAGCAGCGTGTAGGACACAGGGCAGCAGATGCCTCGTCAGATCAGACGCTTTCTGCACCGAGAGGTAGTGCAGCACCTACACACACACACACACACACACACACACACACACACACACACACACACACACACACACACGTTTACATAAGACAGTCTTGTGTTTATGCCAATATTTTCTCATTCAGATAGCCAATTATAATGTCCAGTACCAATGATAATTAACACATACCATAAACTGCGTGTAGAGTTAAGGTTCTTGCACACTGAGTCAGAAATTTTCGCACATTAAAAAATAAATACGACCTCACATTGTGTCAATCACGTTTACACACTGCCTCCGAAACTTTCCAGTCTCATTTTTTCTGTAGCCACTCCGAAGTCCGAAGTCTTTTGCATTTTACGCCGGGTGAATCTCCAGTTGTCACTGGTGATTGTCGTTTGAACCTTTCTGGATCCGCCATCAAATTGATAAGTTTAATTATATGAAGTGCTGTGAGAAAAGGCTATAAATCTCCACCTCCAACATCCTCACACTCATAGCCTACTAGCCGAGACTCTTCTTTATGTGTACAGATGTGACGTAATGACGCAAAGACATGCTCGAATTTCCCTCTGAAATCCACCAGTACCACTGGAATTAAAAACATTATTACAAACTTACCGTTTTGATTCGAGCTAAGGCAAGCAGAGAGTGTTGAACACTGGCTGGCTATGTACTTGCTCAAACATTTATTTTGGATAATTTTTAACCCAAAAAAGGTTTAAGCAATTAATTTGTTAAATTATTTGAATGTAATGTTTCTCATTTTAAATGTAATTTAAAGCAATTTAATTGTTTTTTTTTTTTAATGACGCTTCTGATTGTACATTTAAATGTAAGCATTACTGATGCAGTTGGGAAGGTTTAGCCTTTATAGCCTCAGTGTGTGTGTGTGTGTGTGTGTGTGTTTTAGCGCTGCACCGCTGCCCTTGTGAGACGCTTGCCTTCAGGCCGTCCTACACACACCGCAGAAAACATGCACGACTGTCATTGGCCAGGACACGTTACTGGAGCAAAACACAGTAGAGGAAATTAAATCAGCAAATGAATTCAGTGTAAATCCTGCAGCTTCCCCACAAGGGCTCGACAGACGGTTGAAGGACAGAAAGAGACGCGACCTTCACGGATGCCAGCGTTCTCCTGAACTCCCTTTCAACTTTCCAAGCCGAGTCCCGTGACAACACCTTGCATTTCAACCCACTTGCACCACAACTGCCGTCTGATTGGCTGGTTTGAAGAATGCATGGGACACGCTGACGGGCGAGTGTGTTTTTATAGCTTTCAAGTCTCTTTTAAAAACCTGCCTGTTCTCTTTAGCATATTGATCCTTTTCTTCGGTTGGTTTTCTTAATTTATATCTGAGTTCTGATTTCTGTTTTGGTTCTCCTGTTTTATGGTAACTCTTAGCTATGTTGCTCTTATTTTTTGTTTTATTTGTTGATATGCATGTTATATCTTCTTGAGGGTGAAATAATGACAGAGAATGATTAGGTTTCTCGCAAAAAGCTTGAAATGAACGTGTCATATTAATCTAACACACACACACACACACACACACACAACAAAAGCAGATCAGGCTCATAATGTTCCTGGACCGAGACCAATTGAACCTGGACTCTTACGCGGAGATGATAACGCTTTTAAAAATAATTTAGCGCTTGCACCATGGAACCTGTTTCAAGGTCTGCGTTCTCGAGCCGCCAGACACTGTTGTTGTGCGAATGAGCGGTCGGAGTGCATTAAAGGAGTAGTTCACTTTCAAAAAATATTTTGCTGATAATTTACTCACCCCAATGTCATCCAAGATATCCATGTCTTTCTTTCTTCAGTCGAAAAGAAATTAAGGTCTTTGAGGAAAACATTCCAGGATTTTTCTCCATATAATGGACTTCAATGACAACCAACGGGTTGAAGGTTCAAATGTCCGTCTCAATGCGGCTTCAAAGTCTCGACACGATCCCAGTTGAGAAATAAGGGTCTTATCTAGCGAACCGATTGGTCATTCTAATATATATATACACACACACTTTTTAACCACAAATGCTCGTCGTGTACCATCTCTGAGATGCGCCACACTTTACATCATCACGTTGGAAAGGTCACGCGTCACGTCATCTATCTAAGTAATTTGTCTGTGTACTCCGGTTCAAAAAGGTAGGGAAGGGCGAAAAATTCCATCTAATTTTCTCCTCCAACTTCAAAATCGTCCGACATCTTTGTTTTAATTTATTATTAATTATTTTTTTTTCGTGACCTTTCCAACGTGATGACGTAATACGTGGCGCATCTCAGAGATGGTACAAGACGAGCATTTGTGGTTAAAAAGTATTTTTTTTTTTTTTAGAAAATGACCAATCGTTTCGCTAGATCCTTATTTCTCGACTGGGATCGTGTCGAGACTTTGAAGCTGCATTGAGACGGACATTTGAACCTTCTTTGAACATTTGAATAGTTGGTTGCCATTGAAGTCCATTCTGTGTAGAAAAATCCTGGAATGTTTTCATTTCTTTTCGACTGAAGAAAGAAAGACATGGATATCTTGAATGACATCGGGGTGAGTAAATTATCAGCAACATTTTTTTTTAAAGTGAACTAATCCTTTAAGGGTTTTCTGTTCGAACGGTGTCGTGTTAGTGGCCCCTAAATTAATAACTAATGATCTTTGCAATGGAAGTGAATCAATCAAAACTAACTTTATCTGGACAATAACTTTATTCTAGAGCTGCTGTAAAGCCAAAATAATCACTGCTACTGTAATTTCCTATTATCACTGTAAAGCTGCTTTGAAACAATCTATACCCTCTAATTCAAGGACTTAATATGGGGACAAATTTGTTGTGTCCAACAACAAACGTTGAGGTTCCATAATAGTAGTTTTGTGCGCGCGTGAACGTCATGGCACAGTACAACACAAAGTAACTCAAGCGTACAGCACTTAACGTAACGCGTAAATAAGTGTAACTAACGCAAATCAAGCAAGCTAGTATGCACAGGCCACGTAGTGTTGGCGAAATAACACATTAGCGGACCAGAGGGAATAATATGGAATTTTTTAATTCCATAAAAATAAATTCAAGCACTTTCAAGGACCTGTATATATACAGTGCTATGCATAAGTTTAGACACCCATGCTAAAGTTGACTAAAAAGAGGAATAAAAAATCATCTTTTGGAAATTGAACTTAATACCTTAATTTAAAAAATTAGGAAAAATCCAACCTTTAAGGACACCAATTTTCTTTGTGAATGAATAATGCATCGTAAATAAATAAATGTTCTTCCTTAAAATACAGGGTGCATAAGTTTGGACACCCCTATGTTAAATTCCCATAGAGGCAGGCAGATTTTTATTTTTAAAGGCCAGTTACTTCATGGATCCAGGATACTATGCATCCTGATAAAGTTCCCTTGGCCTTTGGAATTAAAATAGCCCCACATCATCACATAGCCTTCACCATACCTAGAGATTGGCATGGAGTACTTTCCATAAGATCATCTCTCAATGCAAATCAAACCAGCTATTAGGCTAACTGAAATAAAACCATGCCAATCTCTAGGTATGGTGAAGGCTATGTGATGATGTGGGGCTATTTTAATTCCAAAGGCCAAGGGAACTTTATCAGGATGCATAGTATCCTGGATCCATGAAGTAACTGGCCTTTAAAAATAAAAATCTGCCTGCCTCTATGGGAATTTAACATAGGGGTGTCCAAACTTATGCACCCTGTATTTTAAGGAAGAACATTTATTTATTTACGATACATTATTCATTCACAAAGAAAATTGGTGTCCTTAAAGGTTGGATTTTTCCTAATTTTTTAAATTAAGGCATTAAGTTCAGTTTCCAAAAGATGATTTTTTATTCCTCTTTTTAGTCAACTTTAGTATGGGTGTCTAAACTTATGCATAGCACTGTATATATATGTGTATTTGCAAAAACTTTCCAGGGCCTTGAATTGTTTTGTGTTTTTATTCACAACCTTTCAAGGATTTCAAGGACCCGTGGGAACCCTGTTAAAAGCGCTATATAAATGAAGGTGACTTGACTTGACTCGAGGTTCTGACCTTCTCAGCCTCTTTGGTGTCATCAAACAGCCTCTTCTGTCGCCGTGCCGGAGTGGCTTTGGCCGTTTCCCAGGCCTCAACCCACATGTTGCCCGGGATCTTCATGCGGGCGCTTAGGTCGCCCCGAATGACCGTCTGGCCCGTCTCATCGCTCACCTCCTCCTCCACGTAATCTCTCGGGGAATACCAGCGCACAAAATCCTCCAGGGAACAGCCTGGATTTGCTGCCTGTGGACACACACACACACACACACACACACACACACACACACACACACACACACACACAGCTTGAGTTTAATGTCACACCTGAATTTAAGAAATGTTTGGGTCACATTTAGGAACCAAATACTAGGCAATTGCAGAGGTGTTTTGTGTAGTTTAAACATATAGTCAAACCAACATTTATTCAGACACCTTCAACATTTCTCACATTATCACTATAGTTTAGAAAATGGTAATAAAATATGATTAACTCAGTTGATATTTGACTGGTTTTGTCCATCCTTCTGTTAGACTGTCTCACACATGAATTATGTTGAATATCTGTCAGCTGTTAAATTTAACTACACAATTAGATAATACCAGTTTAGCTCAACCAATCACCAAGCAATGCTTCATTTAGTTCAGTCTGTGTGTAAAAAGAGCATTAGCAATTAAAGAAAAAAACACTTCAGCAAAACATGGTCAGGACAAAGTGTCTGAATAATATTTGGTAACAACTTTGTATACATTAGTCCACTGTATGAAGAATTTTTGGGTATAATATGTCACAGTTTACTTTATTTTGTTATCCTCACTAGCATAAATGAACTATAGTGTCCTGCACACACTAGTAATTATATCTGGTGTCTGAATAATGTTTAGTATGACTGTATTTTTTCCTAAAACAAATGTTACAAAATTGTTTGTATCATCTATCAATAATGATACATACACATTCAAATACATAAATACATGTGCAGACAAAAAAGAGGCAGAAATGCTCTGAATAAAGCATGTAATTGACTGTGTTTTTATTAGTGCAGTCGTTCAGCACTGAGCTGCGACTACAGCGATTCATCACACGTTTCTATTGTGAATAAGCTGGAGACACATTCCAGCCACAAACTTTCTCAGGATGACCTTTCTGTCAGTCGCTGCGTGCTTTCATACTCGATAATTACTGAGACACACGAACCAGACATAATGATGCAGCAAGTTTCAGCGAGGCTTTGAGACTTGCAGACAGATACACGTTTAATCCCAAATGCATTTCATGTCAGACCTCGAACTGTGGAAGAAAACGACAGGAGTTTTAACTAAAGCTCAGTCGATGGAGGCGTCGTGTTTTGCTTATGTTTGGACAGGCTGCGTCACAGAGCAGCTCTTGCAGTGTTGCCATGTCCACTTGTTATAAGCGTTTTTGGGCTTGTTGTTTAAAGGCCCATTGAAGTGCTTTGAAACACACAGCATTATTCAATTTGCTGATGTAATTTCCACTGAAACAGGAAGACAGAGCAGAACATATGTGACACCCTGGACCACAAAACCAGTCACATGGGTCAATTTTTTTAAATTGAGATGTATACATCATCTGAAAGCTGAATAAATAAGCTTTCCATTGATGTGTGGTTTGTTATGATAGGACAATATTTGGTCGAGATACAACTATTGTAAATCTGGAATCTGAGGGTGCAAAAAAATCGAAACATTGAGAAAATCTCCTTTAAAGTTGTTCATTTATGTTGGCGATTGTGCTGCATTCACTCACAAAAATAAATGTTTTATATATTTACGGTAGGAAATTGACTAAATATCTTCATGGAACATGATCTTTACTTAAAGGAGCTGTATGTAAGATTGTGACCAAAACTGGTACTGCAATCACTTTCAAATTATTGTAGAGCGGTGTATCCCCTCCCCCTCCCCCTCCCCCCTGACTCGAGGTTGCCAGATAGGCTGCAGGATCCAGCAGGAACGTAGGCTGCTACAAGGAGCTGCAGCTGTGGTAAATAGAGCAGAGTTGGCAACCCGGATGCCGAAACACTACTGACTTTGTGATTGGTAGATAGGTGGAGGGTGGCGCTTCAGGCCAAAACACAAGATGACAACATCAACATCAGTTGAGGGCTGCAACTTCACTTTTTAAATGACAATATCCTGGACCGTACTACTGTTGTCAGTGATATAAGTATTTGAAATGAACATGATTTCTTAATGTCTAGTGACATATCAGGGCTATTTTATGATTAATTGAAATACATTTCTTACATACAGCTCCTTTAATATCCTAATGATTTTTGGCATAAAAGAAAAATCGATAATTTTGACCCATACAATGTATTGTTGGCTATTGCCACAAATATACCCGTGCGACTCGTGATCCAGGGTCACGTATATCGGCCAGAGCTGTTGAGCTCGATAAAGCCACAGTTTCCTCCTAATCTCCTAATCTGATACGTTTTCTGGTATTCGCGACCAGACTTCATTCGCCCCAATGGAAAGCATATTTACATATTTATAGTGCAATTCAGAAAATGTGCCATGTATAAAACAGTAAATGTGTGAACAAGTGACCGATTTCAGCCGCAGCTTCAGCGTCTCTTTACATTAAAGGGGGCGGAGCTTCAGATTCAAGAGAGCATTTGATTGGATAGAAAATACGATGAGAAGCTGAAGTGCAGAGTGATGTCATCAAAATCATTGATTCATATTGGCGGAAGTGAGAGTCAGTACGTTTTATAATAATTAAAAAAAGATATAATGCTTATATCTTCTAAAATATAGATAACAGTAAGGCTAACATATACATACTAAAAGCCAAAAAACTTCAAGCTTGGCTCATAAAGTGATCGAGTTTACAGAGTTATTAGAAGTGAGCAGGTGCGGGTTGTGATATTTTGGTCTTATTTTCAGGATATAACTTGTTTTTTCGTATTGTGGGCTTGTTCTTATTCGCTGTTTTTCTAGCAAGATCTGGCAACACGAATGCACATTAAAAATACATATTTCTCATATCTCTCGTCGTACGTCATTATTGGTATAATTCACCTAGAAATGAAAATTCTGTCATCATTTACTCACCCTCAATTTGTTCCAAACCTGTATGAATTTCTTTCTTCTGCTTGACACAAAAGAAGATATTTAGAAAAATGTCCGAAACCAAACAGTTTCTGGACCCCATTGACTTCCATAGTACTTTTTTTTTACAAACCATTAAAGTCAATGGGGTCCAAAAACGGTTAGCTTAACCATATTCTCCAAAACATCTTCTTTTGTGTTCAGCAGAAGAAAGAAGCTCATACAGAACAGGATTAAGCACTAAAAGGTGAGCCGACAACCGACTTTAGCAACGGCTTAACAAACACAAACTCGAATCTGGCATTGTGCTAGAGAGTTCTTCCACCGGCACGACTCACATTTGATAAAAAAAAAGGTGTAGATCTAGTTTGTGATGAGTTACTGACGTTCATCCTCACAGTCACTCGTTACTAGTTCAGCGCTTACAGTGGATACAGCATCTGACGTCTGAATGTGGAGCGGGATGATGGTGTGTGAGCGTGCCGTCACAGTTTTAAGACGCCCCATTCATCATATTCGGGTCTCTCTCTGCTCTCCACCCGGAGGGAGATGGTAATTAAAGCCAAAATGCCAAATTATGCTTGGCTAAGCACAATTACAGACAGCACTGCTGCTAAATTTAGAGGCCATCTTCAGCTAAAGGGGCCATTTACTGCGATCGCTGCGCTCACAGCAGTTCGCCACTGCAATAAGACGAGCTGGTGTGTCTGCTCAGGAAATTAGAGCATTTTGTAGGGCAGTTGAACAGGCTATAGCGAGGCAAAATAGACACAAAATGTCACCTTTCCACATTGGTCTCGCCCCCCGGTGATCAAAAACGAGCATTTTTGCTTTATAGCGCGCTAGCAGAAGTTGGAAATGAGGCTACGCTCGCTGTGCTTACAGAACGCTTCATTCCCACACAATTCCCTTGTTCCTTAATCTCTCGGGTTTGTCCACGGCATAACGCTGCGGGATAATTTGCCGTTATCCGACAGAGAGGGATGGAAGGGTGGCGCTTATGAAAATGAATGATGCTTCTCCCTTTGGCTTCTGCCAAGAAGCGTTTTTAAAAGGTGAAACCTATAAAAGATTCAGTGAATTGTGCACAGATGAAGACGGGAGCCATTGTCTGGGGCTGAGAAAGATGTGAGCGGCTATAAAATCTGGTTGTTGACTCATTCCTGCATTGCTGTGTGATATCCGTCATTCGGCCCAAACGCCCAAAACGAGCCGCTCACACTGCAAACAATGACGTTCTTCCTTGGTATTTTTGTCTTGTTTTCCAGCACAAATATCTTCACATTCTTTAATCAACATATATTTACTTGAATGACAAAATTACGTCAGATATTAAGTCTTGTTTTCTGAATGAATTAATGCTTAAAACAAAGAACAAAATATAAACATGAACATTTTCCCTTTGAATTATGATTGTTTTTCGGACCCCGCAGACAAATATTTTTTTCTTGCTTTAACATACATTACATACAAAACATACATAACATAACATACAAAAATACTATCATGATTTTTGATCAAAAAGATCAAATGATCAAATTTTCTTGCATACACACACACACACACACACACACACACACACACACACACACACACACACACACACACACACACACACACACACACACACTTGTCCGTATCATTATTTGGAAGCTGGCTTTTATTGACGATATATGTGGGCGCATATCTTTGCATAAATTATACGTCTGTCATTTCTTTATGCATTTCTGAACTCTTTTCAATATGGTGCGCACTTTGCAAATGCCTGTATTACCATAAATGCCTATATTTTTGTTGACCAGGTTCGAAATGTGCCATTGCTTTCCTATGTAAATGCGCTAGACGTACGTGTTTGACCACGGATGATACGCTCAAGATGAATAAAGTTCACCTTAAAAAAAAAACACGTCTCTTGACCTGGTCTTACATTGTTTACCGCAAAAAAAAAACACGTTCTGTGTGAATGGCCCCTACTCTGTTTTCGTCGCAACTATAGTTTGACTGTGTATAGTCTGTGTATAGGCTCTGTGAATAGTGTGGTTTAGAAATCGTGATTTTATTATCCCTAATGTGAACATCATGGAGATGTTCTTCCAGTCCAATCTGCTGCCAGGACACACAAATGACAGACTCCAGAATGCAGTGTAATCATAACCTTTACACCTTTCATTGTGTCTCAAATAGGGCTGCATGATTATTCGCAATTTCCATGTAATCGCACTTAAATGGAGTTGGCTAATCGTGATTTTGAAATCGCAAAGCCTGCGATTATTTTGTTATGCGCAGCTTGTCAGTGACGTACGGCTCTGTAAATGCTTTCATGAGTTTGAGTCACTTATAAAGTGACTTTGAAAAAGCAACACGCGTCAAACATCTTTCCAGACATGAGAAGCATTTATGAACCTCTTGCCCAACAAAAGACAACATTTAATAACATGCTTTTACTCCAAACTCACTTCATAACGACAGCTGAGCTCCTCCTTCTGTGAGATGATGTGCTTCTGACACAGAATAAGGCAGTCGTGTGTTTATTAGTCGTGTTTAATCAATCAAAGCGTCTCAATCTTCTGTTTATTCAGCGATAGGGATTTCCTGGAATGATGTTTTACACCGTGTCCTAACTACACACAACGCCTCTATATTAGAAACGGTTTGTATTTTTCTGCGGCGTCGCGCTGGAACAACAAACACAAAGTGTGGCGATGATAATCTCAGGTGCTGTTTATGTGCTTTATTTAATGTTAAAAGCGTGTAATGTGACTTTGAATATCATTTAGTGCTCCAGCTTTGTAGCTGTAAAAGCAACAATGGATAATTCACCTCAGATCTTGAAATTAAACACATGGAAACAAGAACGTTCAAACTGTGAACAAACAAGTGTATTCTTTGACAAAGATTGTTTTAGTAACTCAGTAGCCTATATATTTTTAATAATGTTTAAATGGTGTAATATTTGTGAATTTGATTATGTAGCTACTTATCCATTTTCTTGCGAGTGCCGTCAAGATTACTCTCTGGTGCCGTGAGACTCCGCCCACACGCTGTTCTGATTGGCTGACTCCGCCCACACACTGTTCTGATTGGCTGTGGGTTTTGATTGATTTTGACGCATCTCGCAGTCGCGTCGCATGTGGACAGACAAATGATTCATCGCTGGAATCTTATCGCATCGCGTCTGGTTAGGACACAATGTTATTGTACTTCTGCGGCGGGGCATATGTGGCCCGTGTGTGTGTGTGAGACGCCCTCTGGTGTTCATTTACTACTGATCAGCCGCTGCACTGACAAACTTATAAAATAATCGCAGCCAAATCGCGTGTGGTTTCGATGCGATTAATTGTGCAGCCCTAGTCTCAAACAAATAAAATCCTTTCACATGAACACGGAGCAGCGGCCTCACCTTAAAGGACTCCATGTCTGAGAGCAAGCAGGCGCTCTGCATACGGGCACGGAGATGCGCACCTTCAGCCGACGTGCCCAGTTTGGCCAGTACCTCCGACTGCTCCTCCAGCAGGTCTTCAGTCATGGGCGCCGGCTCCTGCGTCACACACACACACACACAACAGTTATGACCAAACTGGGGATTAGATTAGATATGGAGAGATGCTAAAACAGAGAAGAGAAAGAAGAGGATTTTTTAATGTTTTGGTTTGGAAATGCACTGGTTTAGGATTGTGGAGTGGATAAGTGCTGGTGGACAAGGCAGGTAAACAGAAAATCACTCAATGCTCTTGACTGAATAAATTTAGTAACTTTAATAAAAGTACATTTCTTACTTGAACGCTGCTGTTAAACGCTCTGGCGAGGAGATAAACATGGCAGAGGGTTTATGCTAAAAGGGCAGAGTCCGGAAGCCATTGTTTATAAAGTTATAAATATGGATATTTTTCTTACAAAAAGGCATGGCTTTGCTTCAGAATACATTTATTGATCCCCCTGGAGCCGTATGGATTACTTTTATGATGGATGGATGCACTTTTTTGGGCTTCAAAACTTCAGGTACTCCCATTATAAAGCTTGCAAGAGCCAGGATATTTTTTAATATAACTCTGATTGTGTTCGGCTGAAAGAAGAAAGTCATATACACCTGGGATGGCTTGAGGGAGAGTAATTTTCATTTATGGGTGAACTAACCCTTTGACCAGCGAGTGTGTTATACCTGTGTGACGGGGATGTAGAGCGGCTCCTGTGAGTTCAGGAGAGTGATTTTGCCGTGTGGCTGCAGTCGGCCTTCTGCTTTGCTCTTATTGGCTGTTTTTTTCTCGTTCTCTGTGTCCGCCTCCTTCATCTCATCCGTGTCGCTCAGACACTCGAAGAACTCCTCTTCACTGTCGCTCCACGAGTCCCACGACTTCCCGGGAGAAACCTCAGCAGGTCCGGCGCTCTCCGGTGCCAAGCGGCTTTTGTCTCGGCTTCCGTCTGATGTGGCGTTCTTCCTCCCTTCATCCCTTGCTCTCTTTCGCTCAATGCAGCAGTTCAGCATCTGGAGGTGATGCAGAGCAAAATGTAAAAAAAAATTTCTTTCGAGTCGTCAGTGTCATACTATCCTTCAGAAATCATTCTTATGTAAGGAAAAATTGACGACAGGCCGTTGAATTATTAGAAAAATAATGCACACCTGAGGTGGTAATGCGGTCACGACGCGAAGCGGAGTATACTACAGTTACCACACCTCGAAACATTGTTCAGATTATGTATTTCAAGACGTTTGTAAAGTTTTTGTCATTAAAACGCTCTTGTATGTAGGACTAATTTCTTATGCATCTAATCCCATGCCTCCGTTGCTAATTCCAAAACGTCATTTTAGAGTTAGTAACGGAGGTTTGAGCCACTGATAGCAGACTAATGCTGGGACACACGACTAGCTGACACATTCTCTGACTGTTTTCATCGACTGCAGCAGATTTTAAACACCGACTTTGAACACAGACTGAACGCGCTAAACACATGTTTGGTCATGATGATCAGTCATCAAATTACATTCATAACCGGCCTTAAAGTGTGTCCCCGGCTTTATGCAGTTATTAATGCAGTTATTAGAGAGAGATGTTGCAATAATGAGACATGAGAAAAGCATGTGCGTCAATATTATTATTTATTTATTAATTCAATTCGTTTTAATTAATTCGTTCATTCTTTTTTTTTTTTCTATTATTGACAGATGACAGTAGACTAGCCAAATAAATGAAACACAAAGCCCTTTTAACAAGTAGGCCTATCAATAATTATTTATTTGTTATATTATCTGCAATAAAAATCCGTGCTGCAGGACTATCCATTTATTTAGCCTATATTCAGTTTAATTTTCTATTGATTATATAGGACTATATACTTTATTTATTAAAATTATTGCTTCCATTGATTTTGAAGCTAGACATTGAAAACTGCAGATCAAGTGCATGGGGCTAAATGTTTTTTCTTGTTATGAATTGTATCCTATTTTCCATTATTACAGTTAACTACGCGAAGTGATATGGAACTGTAATGCGGTCAAGAACTGCCTGGAACTACTTTAGCTGTGCGTTTCCCTGAAAATAATGCACACCTTAGAACGTTCGTCAACCAATCAGATTCAAGCATTCAACGGCCCTGTAGTATAAATGCTGATATGATGTTCAAGAAACATTTCTGAATATTATTATTAATAAACAGCTGTGCTGCTTCAGATTTTTGTGGAAACTGTCATACTTTTTTTCAGGAATCTTTGATGAATACAAAGTTTAAAAGAACAGCATTTATTTGAAATAGAATCTTTTATAACATTATAAATGCATTTACAGTCACTTTTGATTAATTTAATGCGTCCTTGCCGAATTAAAGTATTAAGTTCTTAAAAACAAACAAAAAATCTTTCGAACAAAAGCGCATAAACAAGTTTCTCAATTATGTCATCATTTACTCGCACTGATGTCATTCTAAAACTCCCTTTCTTCACTGTACTCTGTTTTATGTTGACTTTAACTACATATAATGTGCCATTTTTTCTATAATTTGTCAAAATAAATAAATAATGTCCTTGGAAAAATTAAATGGACAGCCTAAGAGTTACATCAAAATCATAATTAAGTTTAGATAAAAAATGTGAAATTATGTAAAGGATTATTTAATAAGTTATAAACTAAAGGCCCATTCACACCAAGAACTACTGTATAAAGAAAACTATATTAGTTTTGTCGTCTGCCGCTTTAAATGCTCGAGCTCTTTAAAGCAGGATGGATTCTGATTGGCTGTCAATGTTTTTAAAAAAAGCTCTGAAAGTGATTCCAACGATATCGTTCCTCTGTGCTGTTATTGTTATAGTTGTGGTGTGAATTTTTTTAATTATAGTTAAGACTGCCTGGCTTTATTTATATTTTCAATCTAAGAAATCTAACTGCTTAAAATATGTTTGTTTTCAGTTTGCAACCAACATTAGTTCTGAGCTCATTTTCACACTGAAACTGATGTTTAAGAGATGGTATTTTCACAAAAAAGCTCAGTAGACTGAAGACCTATGCCTATCATGCGTGTTCGTGAATGATCGCTGGTCTGAACGGTCCCATAGATGTGATCGTGTGTAAAGAGTCTCTCAGGGTGTGTTCACACTTGCCAGGTTTGGTTGGATTAAAATGAACCCTGGTGCAATTGCTCTGTTAGTGCGGTTCACTTGAATAAGTGTGAACGCTGCCATCCGAACCCTAATGCGCACCAAACAAGCGGACCAAGGTCCACCTTTTCAGGGAGTCTCGATCCGCTTCAAAACGAACTCTGGTGCGGTTCGACTGAAATATGAACGCAACCCGGACCAAAGACATCTCAACGAACCAAAAACAGACTCTGAAAGGGACAGAAAAGCATACTTGGTTTTTCTCGTCATAAGGCGCGTTTCCATTACAGATTTGGGCAAAACTCTTGCGATTTTTTCTAAATGTCGGAAAAAAAAAACTATTGCGAAATGACGGCGTTTACATTAACCGACGTTATGCGACTAAAACTTCATTTTTTCCTCTCGCGATAAGTCAATCCAAAAACCATAGCAATGGACATTGGTCGGTTTATGTATCTCAGCCACCGCACTAGCCATTATTATTAATCAAAGGAGATGTATGAGTGTTATCCAATCATTAAAGGAGAACTCCGGTCAATTTTAACATTGAGCTCATTTTTTTGTACATTTGGAGTGCTGTCAATACAGAGAACAACGACAAAAATCGGTGTTGCCTACACCGTGTTATTCTATTTTTAAAATGTGCACCCTGTTGACTTCAATGCGGCAAGTTTTAAACCTGCTTTTAGCCTCTTAACATCCTTGATGTGTCATTACAAGTGCACAGGTCATGTGAGTGATTCCTTCAGAGTGAACGCGGGTGAATCTGACTGCAGTAGATGTGAAAGATATGAATAAAAATTATATTTATTTAGCCAGCGCTCATACCTGTGTTTACATCCTGTTTTCGGTCAAAGTCCATAGTAATCGATTGTCGAGTTCACGCGCATTGGTTTAGTACCTATGATCATGCACGTGAACTCGACAATCGATTACTATGGACTTCGACCGAAAACAGGATGTAAATACAAGTATGTGCGTTGGCTGAATAAACATCATTTTTATTCATATCTTTCACATCTACTGCAGTCAGATTCACCTGTGTTCACTCTGAAGGAATCACTCACATGACCTGTGCACTTGTAATGACACATCAAGGATGTTAAGAGGCTAAAAGCAGGTTTAAAACTTGCCGCATTGAAGTCAACAGGGTGCAAATTTTAAAAAGAGGATAACACGGTGTAGGCAACACCGATTTTTGTCGTTGTTCTCTGTATTGACAGCACTCCAAATTTACAAAAAAATGAGCTCAATGTTAAAATTGACCGGAGTTCTCCTTTAATGGCAAGGAAAGACCTTTATACTGTGAGCGGCTCATATGAGGTGTTTCTGGGTGTTTCTCCCTCATTTCTGCTTCGAGGTCTTGATTGTGGCATTTCTTTGAGGTTTAGAATCCATTATTGCTGTAATTCTTCTGTCTTTTATGAATTTAATAAAGAGCTCTGTCTCGTCTTCTGTCCAAACACACCGCGTCATCTACGTCAGCTGACCTGTAAATGCGCAAAAACTGTTTCCATTGCAGATTTGCGAAATATTTCTTTTTTGAATTGCCTGAAAAACCTCCTCATGCGAGCGTAAAAACTTTTTTGCGATAAATGGGAGTTTTTGCGAAATTGACGTGTTTCCGTTGGGCGTATTTTCAATTCGCAATTTCAATTTGCGCAATTTGAAGGGTAATGGAAACGCGGCTATAGTCATGGTGCTGCACTACAGTATCGGAAATTCGACAGGAATTCGTGCGGCTGTCTTGACTCCTTTACACATTTTAAAAGCCCTTCATGAGTTCTCAGCTCATTGTTTCGGATGTTCGTTAAGTTCCGTCACAAAATATACTTCATAAAAGCCGTTTTAGTTGTTTTGTATCATCAGGTTCGGTGTTCAAAATGACGCTGTGAATGCTAAGTGACTAAAAATTTATAATTTTCTTGGTCCAAAAAGAGCCAAACTACAAGTGTGCACACACACCCTTCAATGCACATGAAGACCCACCTGCAGTTTCTGATGTAGAAGACAACACCTGAGATCAGGAGGGCCACTCGCCAGTCTGAAACACACAACACAGAGGCGTTCATCATACAATCAATACAGTCTCCCATCAGGCCACAGCACAACAGCCGTGAGGTGAACAGAGCCGCACGTATTCAAAGGCTTCACTCATTTGCACACAATGACATGAGGAGATGAAGGACCGCAGGGACACCAGAGGAACCATGACACACCGCGTTATTGTTTCTCCGCCAATGTTATCAATGATCCGGACGCCTGCAGCTCTTTCCCAACAGGCACGGAGTACAACAACATTACAACACTGCCACAATTCATCACCTCCACTGCAATGATTTCTGGGCTTTGTTGCATTCATTTAGATGACAGTAGCGTGCAGACAAGAAAACATGTGCGTGTCACGAATCAATCGACTTCATATTCATTCTAAACTAATTTCCACTGCAAAAAATGATCTTACTCAGAATTTCTGTCTTGTTTTCAAGTACAAGTATCTAGGGGTTAAACGGATCCAAGTGTGTAGTTTTGGTTTGAGCATTTGGGGGTCCCAGCATGCTCTCTTGTGAGATTTATTTGTTTGTTTGTTTATTTTTGCAGAATGGTCTTTTGTGGTATCATCCACACATGCAAAGTTGGTTGATACATAACTGCAATAAAGTAATAGCCAAGTTAACATTTAAATGCCATGGTGGGTCAAACTACCTTTACTTAAAAAAAATTATACTTAAAATGTTAATTTCCAGTCATCTTCGCAATAACTGAAAGCCATCTTTTTCATAATATCTGTCATTATTAGCAAAACACATTTTAAACATGGGGAAAACTAATTGTTAAGTGATTATTTGATATTATGTTGGTGAAATAAAATAAAAATCACTGTGTGCTTTTTATTTGGCCATTAACTGTTGTTGGTGAATCAAACTTGACTGAGATACAAATCTACATCACACAATCCCATTCACACCAAGGATGATAACTATAATTATAAAGTTTTAATAATCCAGTCAAATCACGTTTTATGTATATTGCAGTTTATATAATGTATTGCTTTACAGTATTAAGCATGGAAAACAGTCTCTTTCAGTTAGAATTAGTTTCTACAATAAAGCGGCTCTCCAGTGTGATTATGGTTTTACTCGTGTCTGACCTTGATGGACTGAACAGAAGAAATGAACCGGAGAAGATTTCCACATCAAAGGAGGCGGAGCCTCAGAGCCACACCCACCTATTACATCATCACCACGGACCAATGGTAGTTCAAAGGTGTTTACCAGCCAGAGCAAACTTGGAAAAAAACGTCAATTGACCGTTCGCAAAGACCCCCCCCTTTAGTTACTGTTGCTATGACCAACAAGCCACTCCGTTCTCACGCCACATCATGTTCTCACGCGGTGAAATATACATCGCGCATGATCGCGGAGCAGAGAGGACACTGACAACACACTGACACACAGGACAGACCAGGTTACTTTTGATATGAAACAAAGTCTCAACTTTCAAATTTGGTCATTTTTTAAAGAAATTTAAACAATAAATACCGTTTTGTGTCTCTTTAATGTGTCTGACAGTTAAAGCTGCTCGTGAACCGATCATCTCTTCCTTCTAGTTCATTTATAGCATCAAATAAACATGAATGAACATCAGAAGGAATGTTGTTTTAACCGTGGAAAGACGTCAGTACACTCCGTTTCTCAAGTTCAAATCCTCCAACGTTAATCTACTAACTCTCCTGACTGCTTTGTCGGACAAAAATGGCGGATTCGGCGGATGGTGGATTATGATTGGTCAGATCGCCTGTCAATCAAACTCCCTGCGAAGGGTCAATTGCTTATAACAGAACATACACTAATATAGTTATGGTTCTTGATGTGAAGGGGCATTTATTCTGAGCGTTACATGGTTTGTATGACTTCTCTTACCCATAGATCAGACAGTTGTTTTCCCAGCGGTAGCGCATCTCCAACACGAACTCCTGCCACAGGTGAGCGACGGCACGCACTCCTCCGTGATGGAAGTTAACCATACAGATGCACAAGGCCAGACGGTACGTCAGACTGTCGCACGAAGCCGATTTCAGCTGATTATAGAGATGCTGTTCACAGGGAAACACAGTCAGGCGCTGAACGCTTCTGTGCACTTGAGCAAACCACCAGCGCTGCTCAGTTTTACTGCACAGTAGAGCGTTAAAAGATCGCAATCTCGATACAAACACCCACGTGATCTTATTCCTAAATGACAACGATTCGGCTCAGTCTATAAAACCTTTGACAAGTACGATCACAGTGAATTTTCAGATATGCGTTCTGAGCCAGAGAGAGCATTTGTCATGTAATAGATATGAAACAGCTTCACATATAGTCTTTTCAACCACACACACAGCATCATAATTTCTGTATTACAATAATTCATATTATCACAGAAGAACTGGGATAAAAGTTTATAATTCGGATATAAACACTGATGACTACGGTAACGTTCAAAATAGAGTAAATCACCTTTTGAAAGTAACTTGATGCTTCAAATAAAGATTATGTCAATTACATCGTTACACCAGTAGGTGGCGACAAGTGACTGTTAAAAATGAGTCATTGAATCATTCATTCAAGGGATTCGTTTAAAAACGCTGATTCATCAAGTAATGAAAGTATTTATGAGTGAGCCATTCATTCATTCAAACCAATAAAAAAAAAGATTAAATCAAATTAAAGGGGTGGTTCGGGATTTTGATTTCTAACATTATTCTCTCAACGGACATTTGCATCGATAGTCTAGTGTTATAATTGATTTGCGTTTGGTGCACTATGGAGTGGGTAAAACGGTTTTTAATGGCTGGCTAACATCTACCATTGACTCGCGCTAGCCTAGCATCGGCTAACTATCCAAATATAAGGACTGGATAATTTTAAAAAAAAAATGTCTCCACTGATGAATAACAACCAGGCTGACTTAAAAATGAGGTCCGATGTCAAAAATCCCGAACCACCCTTTTAATTAAATTTCTTTTTTATAGACTGCCGCAATTAACATTTTGAATCTCGAATAAATGCTGTTATTCTGTTTAGTTGTCTGTTACGAAAAAATTTGTGATCCTCAATTTATCCAGAATTGTGCAGCTCTACATCTGAATCATCTCATAGCGTGATAATGTTCAATGATTCTCTGTTCAGACTCACGTAATCCTCTGAGTCTTTGTCCGGTTCAGTCTTTCCACCTGGGCTGGGCTGTGTGGATTTCACATCACTACTGTCTGTTTTATCCAAAGCTGCATCTGGGAAAAGATACTGGACAAACACACACACAAAAAAACACATTTTAGATGTCTCAACACAACTGTTGTCAACATTGATAATAAAAAGAAATGTCTTATATTTCTGAAGTATATATTTCCCTTGATATTTACCATTTTTAGCACACCAGGATGACTAGGAAAATTAAATTTTCCAGCCATGACTTCCTGTTCCACAGGAGTATAAATATGAGGAAACACAAAGGCCAAATACAAGCTCTTATACAAAATAGAAAGTGTCTTTAAGAAAATAGTTAAAGCAATCCCAATTTCTACCATCAGGGCAATAATTAAAGGGATTCTTCACCGATTAGCATTAAGCTTTGTATCAGTAGAAACCCTTTCGAATGGCGTGCTTCCCTCCCTCGTGTCCCCCTGAGACGAGAGATTTCTGTATTGTGTGTCTGGAAAAACTCAGATGACGCAAAAATCGTCATTTAGCTCATCTGAGGCTTTTTTGTCCAGAGGCGAGAGACTCCAGCCAGCAGGAGGAGCTCATCCCGCATGTGTTCAACCCGCTCATAGGGGGATCTCACGATAAAACGCCGTCTTTTCAGTTTCCAGTCGACTAGTAGCCTAGCTGTATCATTTCTCCCGATACTGCCCTCTGTAACCGGTAGGCGTGGCTTGGGAGTGGCCTCGTAGGGCAGCGAAGCAAGTGCATTCTGAGAGTTGTAGTCTTTCATCCACATGAGCCAAAAATACATTTTCTGGCTTTTCTCAGTCTAGAAGGCTCCAACTTCTACAATAATCTCACACATCTACTACATAAATGACCCAATTTAAATAGACATTCATCTTTCCAGCGGTGAAATATCCCTTTAAGAAGTTCCAATCAACTAAAGATGTTACGAATCTGCCTGAAACGTGTCTATATTGTCTAAATGCATGGTGAGGATAGTTCGAGGGGCCAAAGACTCTCCAAGGATCTTGCTGGTGAATTGCAGAAAATATTTGAGACTTGCGGTCAAAAAAATAAATAAATGCTCCTCACTCATCCAAAAACAAACTCCAGCATATTCATTTAGCCAGACACTAGAACTTCAGGACCTGGTTCTGTGGTCAGATGAAACTAAAAAAAGGACCAGAACCCACCAGATGTGTTTGGTGCAAACAGGGATAAAAAGCACCGTATGTTCACGGTTAAATATACCGCTGGAGCTTTAATGTTGTGACCCTATTTTTTTGCTGGAGGTCCTGGACTTCTAGTTCAGATCCATGACATCATGGACTCTATCAAAGACAAACAGATAAAAAATCAAAACCTGACGCCTCTGCTAGAAATCTTATAATGGGCCGTGGTTGGATCTTCCATCAGGACAACGATCCAAAACAAACATCAAAATCAACACAAAGATTGGAGCACAAACTAAAGCTTCTCTCACGGCCATCCCTGTCCCCTGACCTGAACCCTATAGAAAACTTCAACATGGACCTGGGAAACTGAAGGATCTGGAGAGATAACGTATGGAGGAATGGTCTCTGATCTCAAAACTCATCAGGCATTATAAGAGAAGACTCAGAGCTGTTCTCTTGGAAAAAGGAGGTTGCAAAAAGTATTGAATAAAAGGGTGCCATTAATTGTGGCCAATGTGCATTAGAGAAAAACATTTATTTTATAATGAGACTTTAATGTTTTAAAGGGGTGGCATATTGCCCTTTTCACAAGATGTAAAATAAGTCTATGATGTCCCCAGAGTGTGTATGTGAAGTTTTAGCTCTAAATACCCCACAGATATTTTTATATAGCATGTTAAAATTGTCACTTTTTGAGGGAGAGCAAAAACACACCGTTTTAGTCTGTCCCTTTAAATGCAAATGAGCTGCTGCTCCCGGCACAAGGGGCGGAGCTACAACAGCTCGTGTCCTTTTACCTCACACACACATGCACTGAACATTTAAAAAACTTTTAGCCTTTTATGTTCAAACCGGAGTCAGACAATGATGGAGAGACTCAAGAAGAAGTGACGACATGTAGAAGCAACAGGACATTTCTGAATGATTAGTTGATGAGTTTATGAAGCTGATGTGTAGTTATCTTCTAGCCATTGATTAGCATATTCTGTCTTGATAATCTATAAATCGTGTTCAGGGGGCGGGGTTTATGTAAATTCTAGGGTTGGTGATGTCACTAACCCGGGAGGAATGTGGTGTAGTCTCTACCAGCCGTTTGTTGTAGTCCTTAAAAAGTGATTTCTTTAAAAGCAAATATCTCCCTTTACTTTGAACTTTGAGCGTTGTAACTTTGCAGATGTTGTTTATGCTCAAACAGCAACATTACACACTAACTAAAGTTAGAAAAGTCAAATCATATTCAACCACCCCTTTAATAAAAGGTCATGAGGATTAACAATGCAGATTTTTTTCCGAAGGTTTCTTTGTTCATATTGACAAGGGTGCCAATAATTCTGACCAGGACTGTATATATATATAGTATACACAAGATTTTAATGAGCAGATGAGCCGACAGTTACGTTACAGTCAGAAGCGATTTAAACATAACTAATCATATCAATCAATTCATGATATTTGCAATGATTGCAATGAGAGTAATTTAGTTTGGTCCGGTGCAGACACGCCAAATTGCTAAATATGCAAATAACCTGCACGAATCATCTGGCATGTTTTAATGCGAATCAAACAGCAAACGTGACTCCCGAATTAAACATCAGTCTCGTTTAGGCTAATTAAACAGGAATGTGCTACATCAGCGCTTACAGGAGCCACCCGCAGTTGCTTCACTAAAGTTGTGCCAACTTACAAATGCATTAAACTACACAAGATGAAGCCCACGGTAAAGAACAGAGAGAGAATTATATATTATTACTAGTGCTGGGCAGCGATTAATCGCATCCAAAGTAAAAGCTTGTGTTTATATAATATATGTGTGTGTGCACTGTGTATAATTGTTTTCTATATATAAACACACACATGCATGTATATATTTAAGAAAATGTGTTATTTATATATAATATAAATTATGTATATGTATATTGCATATGCAAATATTTCTTAAATATATACATGCATGTGTGTGTATTTATACATACAAAATAATTATACACAGTACACACACATATATTATGTAAACACAAACTTTTATTTTGGATGCGATTAATCGCTGCCCAGCACTAATTATTACACAACGGTCGGCCTCTGACCAACACATCATCATCATCCACTTCCTCACACTAACACGCTGCTGATCAGGCGCATGTAAATACCCAGCATGCTCTCTGTTTTAACAGCTCCTCACCAGCAGGATGGAGTTCAGCACGTCGTTGTTAAGAGGCGACTCCTCGACGCGCTTGTGTCGCCGTATGCGCTTGCGTGCACTGTGGACCATGTTGGAGACGGACAGCTTGTGGATGGGAACAGCAGCCGGCTCCGTCAGTTTGGACAAGGCTTGAGTGATGTCACTGTTCTCTATGGAAACATCAGAGGTGGGAGGAGTCAGTCAATCAAAAAATACACAAAAACACATGTGATGAGAGTTGAACCGCCGCTGTGAGAAACTGATTCAATTTCGCATTTGTCCTCAGAATGACGGTGCAATGAAAAATAATAATGTTCTTCCATATTCCTTGGTATTTTTGTCTTGTATAAACATGTCTAGATACTTTTACTTGAGCAACAAAATGACTGAATAGATTAGGTCTTGTTTTTTCTGAAAAATGTATTAAAAGTAAGTGATTAAGTGTTTAAAACAAGAAAAAATATCTGCCACTGGGGGTCAGAAAAATAATCTTAATTTGAAGGGACATTATTAACATTTAATGAACATTATTATTTTTCTGATTGGCAGATATTTGTTCTTGTTTTGACACGTGAAAATGACACTTAATATCTTAAGTCATTTTGCTTCTCGAATAAAAGTATCTTGATTTCAGAATATTTTGATATGTGTACCGGAAAACGAGACAAAAATACTAAGAAAGAAAATCATTTTTGCAATGTGAATATCTCCAATCCAGTGTTTCAGGATATTAAAATGGTGGAATAAATGGCAGACATGAATGGAAAGAACGGATCCTAAAGGATGACACAGTTATTGAACTGAACTGAATAAACACTGAACTGATTTGCCTCATATTTGATGAACTATTTTCCTGTTTATTACTGTGAAGCTGCTTTAAAACAATCTGTATTGTATAAAGCGCTGTAGAAATAAAGCTGACTTGACTTGATTCAGACGACACGTGAAGTTTGATTAACGTACGTTCGGGTCAAACATGTACATCTGCTTATTCTCTCACAGAGAAGAAGTAGAAAATCAGTAACCCTATAACCCTAAAAACCTTAAACAATCATTGTCTTTACCATTCAGATAAAAACCAAAACCCTAAAAGCAGTGAAATGTGTCTCAAGAAGATGCTTAATGAGATTTTCGGCTAGTCCAGACATATGTGGTTAATTAATATCTAGAAAGAAAATGTTCAGGATGACCTTTCCCTTCCTCTTCAACCGAGTTTCTCCCCAGAATCTCCTCCGTGGTTTCCTTCCGACAGCAAAGTTTGAAGAACTCCATGAGAAATTCACCTGAGGATCAAGACAACACATCAGGCTCAAGCGCGCTCATCTTTCCTCTCGCTCTGCATGTTCGTGTGTTAGCGGCCGCTCTTACCCAGCAAGCACTGTGGGTTTTCTGCTTTCCGCACTCGAACAGACCAGTGAGGCGCTTGAAGTGGATCCAGATCGCTGTGAGAGCAGAAAAAATAGACACGTAGAACTAAAACAAACACGCTTGTGTCCAGTTATGAAGTTGCATTGCAATCTAAATATTTTTGTGATGCACTACACTTGGATATTTGTACTGGAAACAAGACAAAAATACTAAGTATTCTTAAATCAAGATACATTTACTTGACAGGCAAAATGACTGAAGATATTAAGTCTTGTTTACTGAAAAATGTGTCAAAATGAAGTGAGTTTTCGCTAAAAACAAGAACAAATATCTGCCAATGGGGTCAGAAAAATAAAAAAACTTAATTTAAACAGAAACCATGATTATTTTGGACTCCATTGGCAGATATTTGTGCTTGTTTTAAGCATAAAGTCACTTATGTTTAGATATTTCTATTGGAAAACAAGACAAAAATGATGACATTTTTTTTTCTTTTTTTTTTTACAAGACAAATATGATAAGAACATCTTTTTTTTCCGTTTCTTTTTTTTAAAATTATGTTCTTACTTATATTGTTCTTACTTACTTATTACTTATACAATTACTTATATTTGTCTTGTTTTCCAGTACAAATATGTAAACATTCTTAAATCAAGACACATTTACAGGAGAAGCAAAATGACTGAAGATATTAAGATATTATTTTTAAAAATTAAGTGAGATTTTCCTTAAAACAAGAAAAAAAAAGAAATCATTATATATTAAAAAAATATATTAAAGCCAATAAATAATGGATTATTTCCTTCAGCTGAGACACTAGAGATGCACACTGTTAAACATAATGGTTTTGAATTGCTTGAAATATGATTGAAATCACTTCAAAAAAGGAAATACTCTTAAGTGCAACATCGCAAATCTGTCATATACGCTATAAAAATATAAGAACATCATTATAATAATGTGCTTGGGATATGGATTTTAATGGTGAGACTTTAGTTTTTTAATCAGGGAGGCTTTAAAATGTTTTATAAAAACTTTATACGGCCAATTTACTGGTTATAGGCTTTCAAATATAAAGAATTATCGGCATCGGCCAAAATGTTAATATCCGTGCATCCCTAATCTTGATTTAAGAATGTTTAGATATTTGTACTGGATGGAAAACAAGACAAAAATACTGAGCAAGAACATATGCACACATGCACGTCCTTTCCATGGAGAAGCATTGAGTGCTTAACCAATAACTACATGAACAATGACTACTAATGCTTAAAAATCTGTTGAAAAATCAGGCAATTATGGCGTTTTCACGATCAGATCGTCTGAGAGCGTGCGAAATAAGAGTGCTCGAGCGCACTTCATTGTGTGAATGTTTGTTCAAAATCATTTTGAAAGAACTCTTTCTGTACTCCAGAAGTAAGAGTTCATCAGCACATGCCCACACACCGAATGAGACTTGAGAAAACAGCACAAAGTGTTAATGCGATGCTACGGCTCACCGAGCAGCACTTCATCACTAAACTAAAAGGTGTAAAATAATGCGGCGCGAATCAATTTTTGGCTTGGGTGTTTATAAGGCGGTGCACGCTTCCCCCCCCCCCCCACACACACACCCTCTTCTCCTGAGCTGTGAAAAATTATTATGGGTAACAGGTTCTTTACGAGGTGACGAAACATGGATCTGGCACTGACATCAGCTGGAGTTGTTTTCGTGCATCATGCATATTCATGAATTACTCAGTGCTATAAAAAACCCATTACATCGCTGTTCTATTTTCATCATTCACGGTGCAAAGAAATGTCAGTTTTGTGAAAGCACAGTGTGTGTGTTTGGTGGAAACTTTACACTCACGAATAAACATCATTGTCCACAACGATTCCCTCCGTCAGGTTCGGCCACGTTGTTGCAAGATGCAGCTCACTGAAAAAAAAAAAAAGCGTGATTTGATTTACACGTGCAGCCTTTACTAATCATTTCACTATTTAATGCAAGAAATTAACATTTCAAAAGATTCCTCTTATAAGATCTGACCTGAATGACATTGTTTTATTCCAGTTTCAGCACCACTATCTTTCTTTCTGTCAGACACAAACTTTAAACTCCACTTAATTTGGGTCGTGTGATTAGTCAGGAGTTGAAAGCATTTTGATACTGTGTGATTGTGCGCCTAATGCGTCAACATATCTGTCTGACAATGCTTTGATGTTCTGAAAGGAAGTGATGTAATTGTTATTGACGGTCCATGAGGAGTTTGGGGTCAGTGCCACCTACTGGACAACACACCACACGTCTATAAGGGAGAACGAGTTAAGAAATGACCTACAATCAAAACATTGAAATGCTTTAACGCACCTTTACCATATTGCAAAAACAAACCAATCAGTCAAAGTATATCTATAGAGTACAATCGTCATATTATTTGGTGAACTGAATTATTATTTATGATTTTTATGCAGATTGAGAATAGACTTGCCGAAACAGCATAATATTATTATTTATTACTGTATTTTTGATTAACTTAAAGTTTTGGGGTCAGTAAGAAGTCTCTTCTGCTCACCAAAGCTGCATTTATTTTTTCAAAAATACAGTAAAACAGTGATATTGTGAAATATTATTAGAATTTAAAATAAGTGTTTACTATTTGAATATATAGTAAAGTGATCATGATGTCACATGATCCTTCAGAAATCATTATAATATGCTGATTTGAAAAAATTAAATAAAAAAACTGAAAAGAACAGTGTTTATTTAAAATAAATAATTTTTTTGTAACATATGACAATGTCTTTACTGTCACTTTTTATCAATTTATTGCGGAATATAAATATTAGTTTCGATTTTAATTTGAATAAGTAAATAATCTCAATTTAAAAAACATTTTTACTTTTGAATGCTGGTGTATCATGGTTTCCACAAAAATATTAATCTGCAAAAACTTTGACAACATAATCAGAAATGTTTGTTGAGCATCAAATGCTTTAGAATGATTTCTGAAGGATCATGTGACACTGAAGACTGGAGTAATGATGCTGAAAATTCAGCTTTGATCACAGGAATAAATTAAACTTTAAAATACAGTGAGGAAAATAAGTATTTGAACACCCTGCTATTTTGCAAGTTCTCCCACTTAGAAATCATGGAGGGGTCTGAAATTGTCATCGTAGGTGCATGTCCACTGTGAGAGACATAATCTAAAAAAAAAAATCCAGAAATCACAATGTATGATTTTTTAACTATTTATTTGTATGATACAGCTGCAAATAAGTATTTGAACACCTGTCTATCAGCTAGAATTCTGACCCTCAAAGACCTGTTAGTCTGCCTTTAAAATGTCCACCTCCACTCCATTTATTATCCTAAATTAGATGCACCTGTTTGAGGTCGTTAGCTGCATAAAGACACCTGTCCACCCCATACAATCAGTAAGAATCCAACTACTAACATGGCCAAGACCAAAGAGCTGTCCAAAGACACTAGAGACAAAATTGTACACCTCCACAAGACTGGAAAGGGCTACTTTTGGATGATCCAGAGGAGTCATGGGAGAAAGTCATGTGGTCAGATGAGACCAAAATAGAACTTTTTGGTCATAATTCCACTAAACGTGTTTGGAGGAAGAACAATGATGAGTACCATCCCAAGAACACCATCCCTACTGTGAAGCATGGGGGTGGTAGCATCATGCTTTGGGGGTGTTTTTCTGCACATGGGACAGGGCGACTGCACTGTATTAAGGAGAGGATGACCAGGGCCATGTATTGCGAGATTTTGGGGAACAACCTCCTTCCCTCAGTTAGAGCATTGAAGATGGGTCGAGGCTGGGTCTTCCAACATGACAATGACCCGAAGCACACAGCCAGGATAACCAAGGAGTGGCTCTGTAAGAAGCATATCAAGGTTCTGCCGTGGCCTAGCCAGTCTCCAGACCTAAACCCAATAGAGAATCTTTGGAGGGAGCTCAAACTCCGTGTTTCTCAGCGACAGCCCAGAAACCTGACTGATCTAGAGAAGATCTGTGTGGAGGAGTGGGCCAAAATCCCTCCTGCAGTGTGTGCAAACCTGGTGAAAACTACAGGAAACGTTTGACCTCTGTAATTGCAAACAAAGGCTACTGTACCAAATATTAACATTGATTTTCTCAGGTGTTCAAATACTTATTTGCAGCTGTATCATACAAATAAATAGTTAAAAAAATCATACATTGTGATTTCTGGATTTTTTTTTTTTTTAGATTATGTCTCACAGTGGACATGCACCTACGATGACAATTTCAGACCCCTCCATGATTTCTAAGTGGGAGAACTTGCAAAATAGCAGGGTGTTCAAATACTTATTTTCCTCACTGTATATTAAAATAGAAAACAGTCATTTTAAACTGTCATAATATTTCACAATATTACTGTTTTTTTTTATCAAATAAATGCAGCCTTGGTGAGCAGAAGAGACTTCTTTTAAAAACATTAAAAAATCTTACTGACCCCAAACTTTTGAACGGTAGTGTGTGTATATATATATATATACAGGGGTGCACATAACTGGTGCTCACGTGTGGTAAAAATAAACGACGCGCAGCAGAAAACATGGAAGGAAGCGCTTTTGAGGACCAACATTTTGGCCCAAAATGTTGGTACTCAAAAGCGCTTCCTTCCATGTTTTCTGTTGCGCGTCGTTTATTTTTACCACACGTGAGCACCAGTTATGTGCACCCCTGTATATATATATATATATTTTATATAAGTATATATGTTTTGTTTTTTGCATTACATTAGTGAGAATTTGTGTTTTATTGTCATGAAAATAATCTCACGTTGCTGAAAAATACTTTGCCCTTTCAGTCGATGGCACTGCTGCATTAAGATGGATTATTAACCTATATAATGATCTATTTATTCAGATCTCCCTTTAATGCCGTTTTAATGCAGTTTGGTAAACAGAAAATGAGCTCTGAACATTAAATACCGCCGTGACACTGAACACAAACGCACCTGATGGGATCTTCACACGCTCCAAAAGGAAGTTTGCCAAACTCCACGCCGCCCACCTCTCCAGTGAGAAGCGCATCAAAGTCTGAAAACAACACACACACACACACCTTTTCATTTTATATTAACTTTGACTTTCATTTTAGCTTATGATCAAAGTAATATAGAGTAGTGAAATTAATCAACTCAGGATATACGTAGAATATTATCATCTGGCTGTGTAAACATCTTCTGCGCTGCTTAATACAGAGGTAAACACTCACGGCGCACCGAATCCACTGAGCAAATGTGATATTGACAGAGATGTTCTGATCGACACACATGCGACTCCATGGCAACAGCGACGATTTCTCCAATGTATCAAATAAAAATTTCCATATTCCCTAGGAAACACTGCAGAAAATTATGTTTGACTTTCTCAGTAATTCTGTATTGTTTTCCAGTACAAATATCTAAACATTCTTAAATCAAGATACATTTACTGGAGAAGCAAAATGACTGAAGATATTAAAGGATGATAATGATAACGATAAAGATATAGCTCTAATAATCATTCACACTATAACTATAACAGCACAGAGAAACAAATCAGTTTCAGAACAATGTTTTTCCTGCTGATGAACGATAAAAACACTGATAGCCAATCAGAATCCATCCTGCTTTTAAAGAGTTGAACAATTTAAAGTGACAGACTATCAAAACGGCAGCTTACAGTAAACAGAACAATATCGTCTGCTGGTAATAATAATATTACTATATTTACTATAATTTACTATATTATATTACTATAATAATATAGTTATAATTACAGCTATCTTTATAGTTATCATTCCTGGTATGTCTTGTTTTCTGAAAAACTCATCAATATGAAGTGAGTTTATGATTAAAACAAGAAAAAAATTAACTTAATTCAAAGGGAAAATCACTTAAGACAAAAATAAATAAAGGCATAAATCATTCTGGTGCCGTTCGGTTATTTTTGAGTTCGGTCATTTTTGTTTTTTTGTAAGGCTGTCAAAAGATTAATCACGATTAATTGCATCCAAAATAAAAGTTTGTGTTTACATAATATATGTGTGTGTACGGTGTATAATTATTTTGTATATATAAATACACACACATACATGTATATATTTAAGAAATATTTGGATACATATACTGTATATATATTTATATAGTTTATATTATATATAAATATAATTTTTTTATATATAAATAACACATTTTTCTTAAATATATACATGCATGTGTGTGTATTTATATATATACAAATTTAATTATACACAGTACACACACATATATTATTAAAAACAAACTTTTATTTTGGATGAGATTAATCGCGATTAATCTTTTGACAGCCCTAGTTTTTTGTCATCGGAATAGTACGAAACTTGGTAAAGGTTTTGGCACTTGCAGTGTGAACACACACAAAAATAAAAATCATGTATATTGAAAAGATGAAATGGTCCTGAAAAAATAGTCATACTTGTATTGTTTGTGGTCAAAAATGTCTACCACTGCGCACAAACAAATTCTCACTGAAAGCTTGTTTGTTGAGATATCAACCTCAAATTTAGAACACAGATTGTTTAGATTAGATTTTCTCACAGTTTTAGAGTAAAAAAGTGTTTTGAAAAATATATATTTCATATAAAAACTGATTTTTTAAAACATTTTCATTACAATAAATTTCAAGTTCATTTTTTAAAACTTTTGTCACTTCAGCAATAACCTGCCAAGTGTCGTCTTTAAAAAGAGACCAAACTTAAGTTTGTGCTCCAGAGCATTAAAGATGTATGGTCTATGCTCAAAAAGTGAATAAAAGGATTATAACTACTGCATAAATATAATTTAGTACCATAAAATCCCCTAAAAATACAAAATGTTAAATAAAAAATATTGTTGAACTTAAATATAGTACAATCATTTCATTGAAACATAAATTTTGCATCTAAAAGGGAAATTCCAACAAATGCATATGCAATAAGTTCAGCTGCAAAAATAACCCTCGCCTTTTCAGCGCTAACTCTTCACTGTGTGTCTTTAGTAAATCCGGACAGTAGTTTTTTAACGCCCAAAGAGGGTTTGTGTTGTTAGTAAATCTGGCCCTTAATATCTTCAGTCATTTTGCTTCTCCAGTAAATGTGTCTTAATTTAAGAATGTTTAGATATTTGTACTGGAAAACAAGACAAAAATACGGAGGAAGAACTTTTTTTCAGAACGTCAATAATAATCTCATATTAGACTTGACTTGAGTTGACTCAGTTGTTCTGACTACAGCAAACCTGATTTCTCACTGCCGTCTCAACGACCTCTCAGCTGTTCTGAAAGCCTTTTTAGTTAAAGTCCCCCTGTGTTAAAAATCCAGCTTTTAATGTTGTTTATATGTCTATATGGTGTTTTTAATATGCTTTAAGACAAACCATGTGTAAATTCATAAGTCGACACCATTGCTGAGTATTTTCTCCTTAAAGGGATACTTCACCTCTGGAAAGATGAATGTGTATTTAAAATAGGTAATTTATGTAGAAGAAATGTGAAGAAATTTTTGAATTTGGAGCTTTCTAGACTGAGAAAAGCCAGAAAATGTATTTTTGGCTCATGTGGATGAAAGACAACAACTCCCAGAATGCACTTGCTTCGCTGCCCTAGGAGGCCACTCCCAAGCCACACCCACCGGTTAGAGAGCGCAGTTGAAAACAACAAGGTTAGGCCACTAGTGAGTCTCCGTGACGAGTTTGCCCAGGATTTCGAGATCACCCAAAATGTCCGGGATTCAGCTTTTGCGTTCTACAGTCGCCACTCATCATGTTTACTGTGGCGAGCAGGACGAGGCTGACGGCCGCGGGAGAACGGCGCGAGACCGGTGGCGTCATTACTGTGACGCGCCGGGTCTCGTATCTCTCACGGAGGAGCGGGAATTTTCTTAGCAATGTTAAAACGCACATCTACCGATCACTTGTTTAGCGTTCATGTAAACACTACATTCAGATTCACCGATCGGAATGAATTCAGTTAGATTGAAACAAAAGGTGTGCATGTAAACAAAGAATGGCGACTGCAGAAAGCAAAAGCCGAATCCCGGACATTTTGGACGATCTCGACGGCCGGACAAGTCCGGGAAAAAGAGGATGGTAACCCCTACTACTCAGCTTTCTCCACAGAACAAGAGCCTGCTAGCTTAGCTTCCAAAGAAAGACGGCTGACACTGTGTGTACATTCTGTGAGTGAGATCCCACCCTCTATGGGCGGGTTGAACACATGCGGGGCAGCGCCTCCTACTGGCTGTAGTCTTTAGCCTCTGGCCAGAAAATCCTCTGATGACGCAAAATGACAATTTTTGCATCATCGGAGGATTTTTTCCAGATAAAAAATACATAAATCTCTCCTCTCAGGGGGATATGAGGGTGGAAAGCACGGTAATTCGAAAATACTACAGGTTTTCTACTAATACAAAGCTTAATGCTAAATCCTGAAGTATCCCTTTAAAACTGCAGTGAACTAGCCTGGCAAGCCAGACCCACATCAAGATGTTAGGTCTGGCAACTCACCATAGACACGGCTCAATCCGAGGGCCGGGATAAACGGCTGTCTTTCAAATTCCCTCTGCACGCAATAGGACAGCGCTTCAACCAACCAGAGCGTTTTCCCAACAGCGGAGCTAACGTTAGTTGATAGATTCAACTTTTGAATCTGGCCGGCAAAACTACGAACACATCTTCCTTTTTTAAGAATGACTTAAGTGCCGTTCTTTGCTCTTTTCTCAAAGAAAAACTTAACTCCAAGTCCTCCAGAGTCGTGGACAAAGCCGATTCGAAAGACTGTTCTCCAGCAGCCGCCATTCTTTGTTTTCAAGTAGCAGGGAACCGTCGCAACTCTGTCGTCATTATGTTAAGCCCGCCCCGCCTAATCTATTGACAACGTGATTGGCCTGACCCAATTTAGGTTTTTCCAGCATGAAAGTCAATGGAGAGTTGCTAGACTACCCTGGCTGCAAAATACATTTTGCTGCCGCTAGGGTGGGTCTAGATTTCTAGGCTAGCAGTGAACCAAAGACAGTCTCAAAAACACGGTTTGAAATCGCTGGTGTTTCTGACGTCACAAACTACCTTGTAACCAATCAGATCAACGTGAGATCGTCAACCAGTGGATCTCTGAGCTGAGAGAGTGAGTGGAGGCGGGGCTCATTTGCATATTCATAGAACCGCGCATACTAAATGAGGCAAGGGTGTCGAGTTACACTCAAGATATTTTAAGGCAACAGATTTTTTTTTTTAAATATGTCATTTTGGTGATCAATGATGAGTTTTAAGGGATAAAATGATTGACTACAGGGGGACTTTAAGAGTTTCAGAAGCGAATAACAACAGAAAACAGAAGTGTTCAGTGCAGCCGGTGCGTCCATGAAGTCATTAAACCCTCCTCACAGGCTTCTAGTGAGTGCAACACGCTGAAACGCTGCAGACTGATCTCAGATCAGACACACACCTGGCGGCTGCTGAGGCCACGAGCACTGCTGCCAGTCCTGAAGGACGTACGTGAAGCGAATGGCGATGTTGATGGGTGGCAGCGGCATCAGTGGGCAGCCCTGTGGACACAGAACATCAAGAGAATGAAGGAGACAGACGGTAAAAATGACAAAAGAAAGAAAACAATCAATTGTGCAATTATTAAATTTCATACTTAAATGCATACCTGTCAAGTGCACCTTTCTATGACAAGAAATGCAGTTAATCAATATCAAATAAAGCTGGCAATGCATTTGAGTTTTGATTAGAAAAGTGTTGAAGCTGTTTGCATTCAACTAGTAAAACCACTTACTAGTAGTCCTGGCAAAAAGGGAACTTCAGTACACTTTAAAGTGCCCCATCATGCTTTTCTCGTGTATTATCTTTCATGTAGTGTGTAATATACTGCAGCTGTTTGTGAATTTAAAAACACTGCAAAGTTTCAAAGATCAAAGTGCAGATAAATCGAGTTATTGTCTTCCAAAAGGAAGAAGCGATTCTGAACTGCCTGGATCTAGTCATCAGTAATTACTTCCTGCTTGAATCTTCGTAGGTTTGAAACTAATTTGCATAATGCCTTGTCTTCAAAAATGTCTACTTTGCCCCTCAAACACTGTGTATCTGAGACTGGAAGAGTTTGGTTTGAGTCATTCATGTCGAGAAGACGCTGTTTTCAGCGCTGCCAAAGCAAATCCACTTTGATGCACTTTTAAACGATGAGGACTTGCACTGGAATTGACCCTTCGCAGGAAGTTTGATTGACAGGCGATCTGACCAATCATAATCCGCCATCCGCCGAACCCGCCATTTTTGTCCGACAAAGCAGTCAGGAGAGATAGTAGATTAACATTGGAGGATTTGAACTTGAAAAACGGTGTGTACTGACGTCTTTCCGCGGTTAAAACAACATTCCTTCACATGTTCATTCATGTTTATTTGATGCTATAAATGAACTAGAAGGAAGAGATGATCGGTTCACGAGCAGCTTTAACTGTCAGACACATTAAAGAGCCACAAAACTATATTTATTGTTTAAATTTCATTAAAAAATGACCAAATTTGAAAGTTGAGACTTGGTTCATATCAAAAGTAACCTGGTCTGTCCTGTGTGTCAGCGTCCTCTCTACTCCACTATGTGTGTTTCACCGCGTGAGAACATGGAGTGGCGTGAGAGCGGCGTGGCTTGTTGGACATAGCAACAGTAACTAAAGGGGGCGGGTCTTTGCGAACGGTCAATTGATATGGAAAAACAGGCACCATAGGCACCGGCACTGTTCATATCACTGTGTATCAAGAGCTGAGGAAGAACTGAAATTCAGATATGGTAATAGAAGTTTGGTTTCTAACACGTGCTGTAAGCGGTCGACCAATCACAACAGACTGGGTCATCTGACCAATCAGAGCAGAGTAGGCTCTGAAAGGCGGGGTTTAGAGAGACTGAATCTTTGAACAAACCGTTTCAGACACTGAGAAATGAGCTGATGCTGCAATGTATATTAGTGTGTTTTTAACTTTAATACATGGTTGGAAAAGGACATTATTATAATTATTTTTGTAACAATTTACAATAAGTCTTCATTGGTTAACATTAGTTAACTAGTTAACTAACAATAAACAACACTTTTGAAGCATTTATTAATCTTAATGTTAACTTCTACATTTACTAATGCATACTTTAAATCAAAATTTGTATCTGTTAATATTAGCAAATGCACTTTGAAACAACAAACATTAAATGTTATTTTTTAACTAATATTAGGTTAATAAATGCTGTAAAATATATTGGTCATAGTTAGTTCATGTTAAATAATGCATTAACTAATGCTAACAAATGAGACCTTATTGTAAAGTGTTACCATTATTATGTTAAGTGTATTACAAAAAATATAGTATTTGACTTTATATGCTAACTACTGAAGGAAGATACTGACGATTATTTACAGGTGATCCAAAATCTGAAATGAAGGAACTGTCATATTTGACAATTCAAATATCATTAAAGCTGCAATAAAGAAATGTATACCTTGAATGCAATATACTGTAAGTTGCTTTGGATAAAAGCGTCTGCCAAATGCATAGATGTTAACTGTAAATGCAATGCTGGAGGAGCAACAGTCATGTGTTTTTACTTGGGGTGTAACGATACCCTCATATCACGATTCGATACATGTCACGATACCGAACTCACGATATGATATTATTGTGATACTCCAAGACATCTGGTAAAAGGTTAACAGAAAATGAACTGTTGATTAAAATGCTAAATTTGATATTACATTGTGTGTGTAAATGAATAGTCTTGGACTTGGTGCTGGAAACCCAATACAGGACAATAGAGACACCAGAATAACAATATTCATGATTCTGAAGCTGAAAACAGAATTATTTTAGACGAATATGCTTGCATTGTTTCATGACTAGATATATTTAAAATAAAGTAATAAAGTAACATCAGACATTTGGCATTATCAGGACCCACAAATATTCCCCCATTGCATTATTATACATTATATTCAACATATAGTAGTTTAATGTAGTACTGACACTAAATCTCTGTAACTTGCATTTTTTCTAACACAGTAATTTTCATTTTGGGTGAACTATACACAACACATCACTATCCACGACACATATTGATGCATTTTTGTATTGCGATATAATGTGACACGATATATTGTTACACCCCTAGTTTATAGAGTTAAATGTCCACATCCGATCAGCATGTTCTCTGTGTGTAAACATGCTCTGAAAATGTACGACCAATGCTTATCACCAGAACTCACGATCTTGTTCTTGAAAATGTCGAGCAGGCCGGACAGGTGGTTGTACTGGCTGGGCACTTTACGCAGATGCACGATCTCGAAGTCCGAGCGAACGCCGGGTCCCTGACACTCGCCCGCAAACATCCTCCTCCACTTCTGCTGGATCTGTACGAACAGCGGCACGTGGCTGCAGAACAGAAGAGGAGCAGGTGTGTAGATATATGTGGAACGGGCTTTTCCTATCATTCCTATCATGACATTTTAACACTGTGAGCTCAAGAACAGCTTTTAGAAGGGACAGGAAAAATCTGGTACATTTAGCAATATAGAGGGTGAATTAAGAATTATGTGTATGATATCATGATGATATGATGAACTACAAGCCTAGTAACACTTTACAATAAGGTTCATTAGTTAATATTAGTTAAAGGGGTGGTTGATTATAATTTTACTTTTCTAACTTTAGTTAGTGTGTAATGTTGCTGTTTGAGCATAAACAACATCTGCAAAGTTACAACGCTCAAAGTTCAAAGCAAAGGGAGATATTTGCTTTTAAAGAAATCGCTTTTTAAGGACTACAACAAACGGCTGGTAGAGACTACACCACATTCCTCCCGGGTTAGTGACATCACAAAGCCTAAAATGTACATAAACCCCGCCCCCTGAACACGATATATAGATTATCAAGACAGAATATGCTAATCAATGACTAGAAGATAACTACACATAAGCTTCATAAACTCATCAACTAACCATTCAGAAATGTCCTGTTGCTTCTACATGTCGTCACTTCTTCTCGAGTCTCTCCATCATTGTCTGACTCCGGTTTGAACATAAAAGGCTAAAAGTTTATGAAATTTTCAGTGCGTGTGTGTGAGGTAAAAGGACATGAGCTCTTGAAGCTCCGCCCCCTGTGCCGGGAGCAGCAGCTCATTTACATTTAAAGGGGCAGACACAAAAACGGTGTTTTTTTGCTCACCCTCAAAAAGTGACGACTTTAACATGCTATATAAAAATATCTGTGGGGTATTTTGAGCTAAAACTTCACATTAGGGCTGGGCGATATATCGCATGACATTGTTAGGCGTATCTCGTCAGTAAAGCCGGTTCCTTGATTAGTAGTAAATCGCCATCACCTGCTTCGCAGTCCGCGATAATTAATGCGATATATCGCCCAGCCCTACTTCACATACACACACACTCTGGGGACATCAGAGATTTATTTTACATCTTGTGAAAAGGGCATTATACCACCCCTTTAACTACCTTAGGAAACATGAACTAACAATGAACAACACTTCTACAGGATTTTTTTATCTTAGTTAATATTCATTTCAACATTTACTAATACATTATTAAAATCAAAGGTTGTATTTGTTAACATTAGTTAATGCACTGTGAGCTAACATGAACAAACAATGAACAGCTGTATTTTTATTAACTAACGTTAACAAAGATGAATTAATACAGCAAGACATGTATATGTCAGTTAATATGACATATGACATTATACCATATGCCTTTCTCCACTGACTTTCTCTGATGTTCAAAGCGTTTGTAAGGATGCTGATTTTCAGAAGGCAGATGTTTGACTCTGAGATGGAGAACATGGTTTGTGTAACATTATTAGCTGTTTGATAATGTAGTCAAGCCAAAAGCTAATCATATCAATTACAGTCATGTGTCTGATGTTGATACATGTCATGAAACGCATTATCATTCTGATACGTCGACTTATAGACGACCCTGTATAATTCACTCTTCCACTTCTTCTGAATCAGTTTCTGCTTCAAACGTACTTAAACCAACATTTCCACTTGTGTAGCGTTTCCTACGGTCGACCGGGTGGATCAGGTAACCCGAGATGCTGTGATTGAATGGAGGCGGAGACTAATTTGCATATTCATGGGTCCACATATACTAAATGAAGCAAGGGTGTCGGGTTACATTCAAGCTATTTTAAGGCATGAATAATTTTCACAGGAAAAAAACATTTAAATATGTCATCATCAAAGATGATTTTTAAGGGATAAAATTATTACATGCAGGTGAACTTTAACACATGAAGTTCCTGTTCTCTGGTGTCTCTAGCAGATGAACACACACACACACACACACACACACACACACACGCACGCTAACACAGCTCAACAGCGCCACCTGATGTCAAAACAGCAGCACTGCCGCTCTAAGTGTACTGCAGCAATATAACAGATGTAAATGCATTTAAATATTTGTTTTTCATTAATCAAACAGAGCCAAAGCATCTCTCAACACCCATAATTCATATCATCGTATGAACAATTACAGTGAATATATTCCGCAGCACAATAATAACAAAACACATCACACGACGCAATACGCAGAACATCCACATAAAGCATTTAAAAAGAGGCTAAGAGATTATTAAAAACAACTATCTATCCCACAATGCCCCAGTAAGCCATGGCAACACGATCATCCTTGATCATTGTTGCATAGACATTTATAACTGTCTGTCAATGCAGGAACTTGGCCAATCTAACGTCATAAATGAGTTTTAATGTGTCAAAACATATTTTACATTGACAAAGAGACAGATGTTTTCCAAAATGACATGTGTCAATACAGATTTAAATAAGATACTCGTAATTAAGAATGCACATGGTACAAAATACAGATTTTTAGTAGTTGTATTAAAAATAGAGTGAGATTAGAGGTTTATAATAATAGGGCATAATAATAAACCATAACAATAACCTACTATTATTATTATTATATAACCATACTAATTGTAAAAATGGTAATTATAATTATAATAATAATAATAATATACCATAAAAATAGCTATTATAATTAGGGCTGTCAAACGATTAATCGCGATTAATCGCATCCAAAATAAAAGTTTGTGTTTACATAATTTATGTCTGTGTACGGAGTATAATTATTTTCTATATATAAATACACACACATGCATATATATATTTAAGAAAATGTGTTATTTATATATAAAATATTTTTTATATAATATAAATTATATATAATATAAATATATATACACAGTATATACATGCAAATATTTCTTAAATATATACATGCATGTGTGTGTATTTATATATAGAAAATAATTATACACCGTACACACACATGTATTATGTAAAAACAAACTTTTATTTTGGATGCGATTAATCGCGATTAATCGTTTGACAGCCCTAATTATTATTTTTACCAGTATATAACAACGATAACTAGAGATGCACCGATACTAAATTTCTCTGCCGACAGCCGATTATAGTTAGATTTTTCTATAAAGGGAACCCTCTCATTTAGTACATTAATATAACATTAGAGGTTAAAATTCACAAGAGAGCTATTATATTCAACTGCTATTTATTTTCAGATATAATAAATCCAAAACTTATTTATTTTCTGTTGCTTCTAGCTTACAATGATTGTTCTGTTTTAAACTGTTTATTATTATTTTTATTAGTTACTAAATTTTATTAGCTTTATTTTCTATGTGTAAAGCACTTTGGTCGGCCAGTGGCCGTTTTTAAATGTGCTTTATAAATAAACTGAACTGAACTAATCACAAAAAAAAAAAAAAAAACTGAAATGTTTGTATCCAACATTAGGTAGTTTTCATAAACGCTTGTCTTCATGACAGATTTATTCAAACATATATGTGACCCTGGACCACAAAACAAGTCACATGGGTCACAATTTTGAAATTGAGGTTTATACATCATCTGAAAGTTGAATAAATAAGCTTTCCATTGATGTATGGTTTGTTAGGATAGGACAATATTTGGTCGAGATACAACTATTGAAAATCTGGAATCTGAGGATGCAAAAAAATCGAAACATTGAGAAAATCTCCTTTAAAGTTGTTCATTTATGTTGGCGATTGTGCTGCATTCACTCAAAAAAATAAATGTTTTATATATTTACGGTAGGAAATTTACAATATAATTCGATAATTTTGACCCATACAATGTATTGTTGGCTATTGCCACAAATATACCGTGCGACTCGTGACTGGTGACGTGATCCAGGGTCACATATCATAACAGTAAATAAACACCTCTCTAGTGTTTTAAAGCTAACTAACGAACTGTGAACATTGGATAACTTCCCTGATGTAAATGCAACATTGAGTGACATACACTCACCTAAAGGATGATTAGGAACACCATACTAATACTGTGTTTGACCCCCTTTCACCTTCAGAACTGCCTTAATTCTACGTGGCATTGATTCAACAAGGTGCTGAAAGCATTCTTTAGAAATGTTGGCCCATATTGATAGGATAGCATCTTGCAGTTGATGGAGATTTGTGGGATGCACATCCAGGGCACGAAGCTCCCGTTCCACCACATCCCAAAGATGCTCTATTGGGTTGAGATCTGGTGACTGTGGGGGCCATTTTAGTACAGTGAACTCATTGTCATGTTCAAGAAACCAATTTGAAATGATTCGAGCTTTGTGACATGGTGCATCATCCTGCTGGAAGTAGCCATCAGAGGATGGGTACATGGTGGTCATAAAGGGATGGACATGGTCAGAAACAATGCTCAGGTAGGCCGTGGCATTTAAACGATGCCCAATTGGCACTAAGGGGCCTAAAGTGTGCCAAGAAATCATCCCCCACACCATTACACCACCACCACCAGCCTGCACAGTGGTAACAAGGCATGATGGATCCATGTTTTCATTCTGTTTACGCCAAATTCTGACTCTACCATCTGAATGTCTCAACAGAAATCGAGACTCATCAGACCAGGCAACATTTTTCCAGTCTTCAACTGTCCAATTTTGGTGAGCTCGTGCAAATTGTAGCCTCTTTTTCCTATTTGTAGTGGAGATGAGTGGTACCCGGTGGGGTCTTCTGCTGTTGTAGCCCATCCGCCTCAAGGTTGTGCGTGTTGTGGCTTCACAAATGCTTTGCTGCATACCTCGGTTGTAACGAGTGGTTATTTCAGTCAAAGTTGCTCTTCTATCAGCTTGAATCAGTCGGCCCATTCTCCTCTGACCTCTAGCATCAACAAGGCATTTTCGCCCACAGGACTGCCGCATACGGGATGTTTTTCCCTTTTCACACCATTCTTTGTAAACCCTAGAAATGGTTGTGCGTGAAAATCCCAGTAACTGAGCAGATTGTGAAATACTCAGACCGGCCCTTCTGGCGCCAACAACCATGCCACGCTCAAAATTGCTTAAATCACCTTTCTTTCCCATTCTGACATTCAGTTTGGAGTTCAGGAGATTGTCTTGACCAGGACCACACCCCTAAATGCATTGAAGCAACTGCCATGTGATTGGTTGATTAGATAATTGCATTAATGAGAAATTGAACAGGTGTTCCTAATAATCCTTTAGGTGAGTGTATTGTCCACACGCTGTTTTACTGACGTCTTTCCGCGGTTGAAACACTGGTTGAGTGAATACATGAGACATGATACATTTCGGTAAGTTGTCTGTATCATTCAACATAACCTTCTGATGTTCAGGCATGTTTTTTAATGCTATAACTTCAGGAAGAAAAGACTTGAACTGAGGCGCTACAGCGATCTGTCACGTCACATTTAAGAGAGTCAAAACACCATTTACTGTTTGAATTTTGTAATAAAATGTACATAATTTATAAGCTGAGACTTTGTTTCTTATCAGAAGCAACAAAGCACAAGCTCTTCGTGATTATTGGATGGGAAGCGCTACAAATAATGTTTGATGTTGGGAAAAAACGCAGATCTGGCTTGCAATACAAGTGAATCACAGGGTCAAATAGAGCCTGATTTAACCATTGAGTAAAAAGTTAAAATTTAAAAGTTAGCATTTGAAAGTGTTATTGTTGCGTTAACTTCGACAGCCCTAAATTATTCAACACAAGAGACATTTTCTTCACACACACAGTATGAGTTGCAGTCTGACACGCTTTTCCGCCACCTTTTGATTGACGATAAAATCTGCCCTGATCTTTTTAAAAATTGTAATGGAGATATTAATAATAAATCATAACAATAAACGGTTACACTTTATTTTAAGGTGTCATTGTTACAGTGTAATTATGTATTTAAGTACTGAGTAATATTAAGCAACTACATGTACTTACTATAGGGTTAGGGTAGGATTAGGGTTTGGTTGAGGGTTAGTTGCATGTAATTATGCATAATTTACTGTTATTACTATGGTAAGTACATGTAACATGTAACAAGGACACTGTAAAATAAAGTGTTACCCAATAAACTTTCAATCTGAACCAATGAATCGTTTTGGTAATTTCACCCTCAACAAATGCAGGAGAATTTACAGGCGAATGAAGCAACGATAGTAAGGATGTGAGGATCACAGGTGTTCATCAGAGACCCAGGAGCATGCTGGGACTCACGGTTCACTCACCAGCCTGTGTTTGCCAGAGCGATGGACACGGAGCTCAGCAGCAGGTTACACTTGGACTCACTGACGATGGCTTCACAGTTCGCTCCGGGAGAAATCACCACGAACTCACGCATGCCAAACCTACAGCACAACAGAGACGTGCGTCAGAAATTAATTAGCTTAAACTGCAGCATTTAAAGGGACAGTTCACCCAAAAAATGAACATGTTGTCATCATTTACTCGCCCTCATGTTGTTCCAAACGAGTATGAGTTTCTACATTCTGCTGAACACAAAAGAAGATATTTTAAAGAATGTTGTGAACCAGACAGTTGACGGTAGCCTTTGCATAGTAAAGTCAAAGGTTACCACCAAGTGTTTGATTACCAACAGTCTTTAAAATATCTTCTTTTGTGTTCAGAAGAACATAGAAACTCATACACGTTTGGAACAACATGAGGGCGAGTAAATGATGACAACATTTTCATTTTTTGGGTGAACTATTCCTTTAAGTCTCAAAACCAACATTAGTGGAGAATGAGATTTGAATGAGTCTTTATTGTGATATGATCTATAAACAGAAAAACATCTTTCTGTGCAAAACTAAACATTGAACTGCATCCTATTTGAGATTCTCAATCACTATTTGAATATCCTTTGTAAAATCGGACGCATCTTCAGCCCTATTCGGACGGGACTATTGTGACACGGAGAGGAGGGGTAAAGTAATAATAACCAGAGCTTCCCTGTGATTTTAGTCCCGTCTGAATGTGCATCTCAGTGATCATCACGGACAATGTCAGTAAAGATTACGGCGACTTTTACCTTCAGTAAAAAGGTCCGGAAAATTGACCTCAGGTGACACTAATCCCGTGCGGATAGACCCGCTGTAAATATGTACGTAAATATTCCGTCATTTCCTGTTTAAAAGTAGTTTTCCGCTGTTTTTAAAGCATGGAGACGCTTGAAAAAGCATCAGTTGCGTTCTAGACGCTGGGACGAGTCTGTGGCAAAACTCAAGTGTTTCACACACACCATTCAGATCAGAGAGGAGATCGACAGCACTTGTTAGAGGCACGAAACATCTTTTAGCGTTAGATAAGAGCCTTTCACCAACACAATCCAATCTGAAGTTCATTAATACATAGTTCGACCGGACATAACTGTTTTATATATATAAATATAGGTTATGTGTGTTTGCGCACGTGATATCAGGAAGCAGCGTAACACACACATGACGACAGGAGTGACGGCGGTGTGTAAATCGAGTTACTCTCACACTTCTGCTAGTTTACTGAGATCTCTTATCCCGTGCGGATTGGCCATTAATATTACAGACGTCCTGTGGTAAAATTACATCACTCCATCTACCCTAGTAAAGCTAATCCCGTCCGAATCGGGCTTTATAGAGCTTCTTACCATCTGACCAGACAGTGAGCTCGAGGAGGAAAGTCATTGTTCATGCAGAGCAGATCCTGCATGGCCAGCGGATACGCATCTGGAAGCAGAAGACACCGTTCAACACACGCAGAAGAGGTCAAAGGTCAGATGACGAGGTCAATGTGCCAAACGTACCTTCCTCTGGCTCATCTACGCCTTCACTCTCTGCCGACTCCTGTTTCAGACAGTGATGTGTAATGGAGAACTTGAAATCAGCGAAGTTAATCTCTAGACTCGTCTCTTCCCAGATGCCGCTGGTGTATTCGCCCTGTCAACATCAACACTGTTAACTTCTGCGTAGTTCATTTCAGACATCATTCATGTAACTGTAATCATGGGTAATGACCTTCTCCGGTGGTTTCCCAACACGACAACCAATCAGCTTCCAGTCATTGAGCACCTCCTCAACCCTGGATATGAATCTACAAAAACACACAAGTACAAAACCTCAGTGTAAAATGGAGAAAATGAACATTTATATAGAATGAATAATAGATTGAATGCACAGATGAATAGTTCATGCATAATAGTTACTGTGCCGTCATATAAAT
>NC_137130.1:2817500-2887500 GCF_949319135.1 Squalius cephalus
TCGTTTTTACCTCTTGTAACACAGCCACGTCCAAGTGATCTGAGGGCGCGAGCGCATCCTGGTGTGTGACGTGTGCACAGACTGGTGCATAGATATATACACTAGATGTCGCCTTGGCTACGGCAGTTCATTGGAACAAATGTCTTTAATGCGACATCTAGTGTATATATATCTATGCACCAGTCTGCGCTCACGTCACACACCAGGATGCGCCCGCGCCCTCAGATCACTTGGACGTGGCTGTGTTACAAGAGGTAAAAACGATATAAATACTGTTCGTTTTCTCACATAAACCGCTCGTTTCGTGTCTTAGGCATCAATGTGTACTTACGATGGGGAATTGTTTAATTTGGACGATGGGGAATTGTTTTAATTTGGACTCTGTGCTTGCTCTTTGAGACAGTGACCATAGACCTGCATTATATGACTGACAGACAAGAATGGTTTGACCTAAAAATATCAAAACTGAAACTACTGCGGAAAAAAAGACACCTACATCTTGGATGCCCTTGAGGTAAGCTAAAACATACCAAAATTTAATTTCAAAGTGAACTATCCCTTTAAGCCTGCTGTTTAAAACAAATAAAGAACCAATGTTGGAGAATAGTTATTATGTGCAAACAGCGGGAAACTGTATATTCGTGCAGTGAGCGCATGTCAAAAAAATATATTCCGATTTGAAGCTTGTGACATATAAACGTACACCGATCACACGTTTATGTAAACATTACGTTCGGATTCATCAATCGGAATTTTGTGCATGTAAACGTAGCCAGTGTCGTCTGGATGATTCCCTTCATTCACTCCAGTCTCTGTCTGTCTCTCTTGTTCTTTCAGTGAAACATGTGTCCAGTTCTCTCAGATCTGTATCCTTTGCTGTTCTTCTGTGGACGCTCGGTGGGATTTTACTGGCACATCTAAACTATAAATACACCTAATGTACTGTCCAATTTCACAGGAAACATTTTGAGTGTTTAAGCTTTCAAATGGTTACTAAAATATACAATAAAAAAGTTCACATTGATAGCAAATACAAGATTCATATGTGAACAGGGCTCTCTGTGCTTAAAAAAGAAACAAAACAAGAAACTCATGACCAATAAGCTTGTTTTGAGTCAGGCGTTCCTGTGACAATCTGAAGGAAGAAATGCTCACGAACTGCGCATCTACAGAGAGTCAAATATATTTTGTATATATAAATACACACACATGCATGTGTATATATTTGAGAAAAATTGCATGTATATACTGTATATATATTTATATATAAATAACACATTTTTCTTAAATATACACATGCATGTGTGTATTAATATACCGTATACAAAATAATTAACACAGTACACACACATATATTATGTAAACATAAATTATTTTGGATGCGATTAATCGTTGCACAGCCCTAGAGTCAAATGTGGTTTCTCAGATATTCCAGGTGTGTTTGTGTCTTTAACTCTGAGTCCGCACAGATCCGGTGGTGTGTATCCCCTCCAGTTTCTTCATAGGAGAGAACGGTATTCCTCTGGAGGTCATCGCTGGCAGCGTCACGGCGGACGAGCTGAAACGGAGGATCATCAAAGTCACCCAGGTGAATAAACACACGTCACAACGGTTAGAAATGATCATGTACAAACAAACATGATGGTGAGAACCTGCTCACACTGAAAGACTTGAACACTCTGAAGATTTGTCTTTGTTAGTTCTGCAAAACTATAGTTTAACCATCAGATTAGTTGTATCATATAGTGTACTAGCCAGTGTGAACAGAGTGTGACTTAAGCCCTATTTGGACGGGACTAGTGTGACACGGAGAGGAGGGGTAAAGTAATAATCACCAGAGCTTCTCTGTGATTTTAGTCCCGTCCGAATGTGCATCTCAGTGATCATCACGGACAATGTCAGTAAAGATTACGGCGACTTTTACCTTCAGTAAAAAGGTCCGGAAAATTGACCTCAGGTGACACTAATCCCGTGCGAATAGACCCGCTGTAAATATGTACGTAAATATTCCGTCATTTCCTGTTTAAAAGTAGTTTTCCGCTGTTTTTCAAGTATGGAGACGCTTGGAAAAGCATCAGTTGCGTTCTAGACGCTGGGACGAGTCTGTGGCAAAACTCAAGTGTTTCACACACACCATCAGATCAGAGAGGAGATCGACAGCACTTGTTAGAGGCACGAAACTTCTTTTAGCGTTAGATAAGAGCCTTTCACCAACACAATCCAATCTGAAGTTCATTAATACATCGTTCGACCGGACATAACTGTTTTATATATATAAATATAGGTTATGTGTGTTTGCGCACGTGATATCAGGAAGCAGCGTAACACACACATGACGACAGGAGAGACGGCGGTGTGTAAATCGAGTTACTCTCCCACTTCTGCTAGTTTACTGAGATCTCTTATCCCGTGCGGATTGGCCATTAATATTACAGACGTCCTGTGGTAAAATTACATCACTCCATCTACCCTTGAAGCTAATCCTGTCCGAATAGGGCTTTATAGAGGGAATGCATTGACGTCACTTTCCCGCGGGAACACACTCCCTCAGCCGGACTGAGTGGCAGAAGAGCTGCTGAGTGACTGGGTTTAATAGAGGAAACTACGAAAACACGAGTAAAACAAACGATTATCAGTTTAAACTAAAGGTTGGACTCGATATAGTGTTCCTTACAACTTACCAAAGATCCAGTGATCATGGAGATTGACATGCAGACAGGAATCATGTTTCCTGACATTTATATGTGCTTGATTACGACGCCAGGGAAAAACATAAAGCAAATTTGCCTGTGAATGCTTTATATGAATACAATATAGGCAAGTCTAAATCCGGCTGATCACTTATATCAAAGTTATATATATCATCATATCGTCAGCCCTAAAACTCGAGTATACTCGTATATCCGAGTGAAACGGCCTCTCAAACTAGAACAAATGTGGGCGGGGCTTGATTTTGTCTGTAGGGAGTTGATTGGATGGTGGTGGTTTGCTATTGGTGGATCTCATGTGAGTGACAGGTTGCTCCGCCCACATCATCAGAGAAGAGAAGAGATGCTGCAAGAGGGAGGGGATGTTATTTACATAACAGATTTCTGTCAGGTTAGACACACACACACACACACACGCTAACAAACCCTTCTGTACAGATGCACACGGAGCAGATTGAAGGTGCCGAGACGGACACAGAGAGACCCGATCAGACGCCCGCCTGTGAGCCTCAGGACGCTCTGAACGTCACTAACCTCAGCTCTGCCACATCTAAAGGTGACGTTTTAAAGCCATCGAGAGGTGGCTGGATGATGGTTCGCTCACATCTGGTTTTCAAGATTGATTTGCATCTAGTGCTGGTTCAGCTGTGTTTTCACGCACTGCTGATTTAGCAGGTTAACACGCAAGCGACAGAGATTTGCATGTTTCGATTTCATTACTGTTTTGGTGAAGCGTGTTTCGTTGAGTGATCCTTCTGTTCCCCCAGAATCCCTGTCTGTGCCGATGGAGGAAGAAGGAGCGTCAGGTTATGTGACTCCAGGTGAGGATAAAAGCCTGCCGTCAGAAGACGCGTCTCAGCCAGACGAGCCCTTAGATGCCAGAGTGGAGAGGTGAGTGGAGCATCAGTTAGCATGAATTCTGGAGTAGTTAGACAGCGAGAGCCCGTCTGATGTACATGTGAAGCCAGTCACAGTTCAGTGTGTTTTTACATGCCGTTATGGGAGGGTTTGTCTGAAATAAATGAACCCTCTGATCATTTCGACCTTGAGAGGATTTTCTTTTTACTGAAAACGCCAGTTAAAGGTGAAGGATGTGAGATTGACAGCTAGTGGTTGAAATGGGTACTGCAGTCCAAATTCAAAATATTGGAGAGAGTTGTTTTCCCCGCCCCGTCCTCCTCAGACTCGACGCTCACGCGGGTTGCCAGTTTGAGGACACGCAACAGGAACGAGCGCAATTGACAATGGAAGACGAGGAGACTTACACACTGCAAGTTGATGAGTTGATTTATTGATTTGTTCACTAGCTTCCATAACTGCAATATGCTGTGTTCTCCGCCATCTGGCATCCCGGGGTGTCGAAACACTATTGGGTAAATTGGCAACATGCAGTATCGCACAGATCAAAACAAAAACAGACATTCCGACACGGACCGTCTAAAGTAAAATAACTGGCTGTAGAAGTTAGGGCTGCACGATATTGAAGAAAATTTCGATATGCGATAACTCATTAAATAATGCGATATTCGATATGCTTAAAGTGTGTAAAATAAACTTAAATTATCTTTAAAATATATTCAAAATTATATAACCAACATGAGTGTTTCACATTCTTTTTGTATTCTTTTAGAAAACATCCCTACAGCTTCTGACAATGAACAGCAGTGTTTTACTGTGGTATAAGAAGTGTTATTTAAACATCAGTGGGGTTCAGGTTATCCTACATTAGGGTTATTTAACAACAGAAACTGAATAATCAAATGTAAAAATAAAACACTGCTTAGTTTTCACTGTATGAATTAAATACTGATTCTTATTAAAGCTACAAAAGTTATTCAGCCGAGAGCAGTGAGTGATTTTCTCTCTGTCTTTTGTTCATGACCCCAGTTATTGCAAGCCGTTGCGATATGCATATTGCGATATATACATTTGCGATATTTCGATAATTTCTATATATTGTGCAGCCCTAGTAGAAGTGTTTTTCAGAGACGCGAGTATGTGAACTCTGCAAACATGTACGCAAACATATTATGGTATTTTTATCCTTTAGTACAGTCAAAAACTTACATACAGCACCTTAAATGTTATCGCATTGGACTAAAACAATTTTCTAAAGCAATTTTGATGTACTTTTTTTGGAGGGAGGGAGGGAGGGAGGGGGGGGGGGGGGTTTCCCACCTTGTTACTCCTGTGGTGTTCCTGGTCAAAAATGACCGGCCATTCAAAAAACTGCTTAGAAATCTCTCATTATGCTTTGTTATTGCCAAATATTTGATTCAATATTTATTTATCAACTTCGGCACCGGTTTTACATTTCATTTTGATTGTAGGCCTCATTGATCTGAGCTTATATACCTTATGTGAGGTGCGTAAGCTCAGATCAATTCATAGTTTTCACTAGCGGAGACCTGGAGGCAAAAACATCCATAGAACTGCACATCTCAAAAGAAGAAAAACTAAAATATGTGAACGAAATAGAAGTTTTGGGTACTTGTGATGCATATAAGCACCAGCTGCAGTATTTCAGGCACTAAAAACTGCGGGATACTCTAAAACACTTAACGTAAAAATCACTTAAAGTAGTAAAACACTGATATTAAAAGATCAAATTCAGTATAAAGCGTATTGATGATGCAGATGAGCCCAGAATATGAACTCAACACGCTGAATGCCCAAGCATTTTCTTCATAATGGTTTTCTGTGGAAAACGTTTTTTCATTTATTTTCTTATGTAGGTTAACGAAGAAGCTGGAGGAAAGACGTGAGCAGAAAAAGAAAGCAGAAGAAGAGGTAATTCTCTCTTAACACTCTCTGAACGTCCATTGAAAGCTGAATGACGTGAATGACGCCACGTTCCTCTCACACGGGCAGAACGAGCTGAAGAAGGAGGTGGAGAGGCGTAAGATGGGGAAGGAGATCCTGGACTACAAGAAGAAGCAGGAGGACGAGAAAACCAAACGCCTCCTGGAGGAGAGGAATCGAGAGAAGGCGGAGGAGAAAGCGGCCAGAGAACGAGTCAAGCAGCAGATCGCTCTGGTATCACGTCACATCAGTGATTTCTCGTGTTGTACAGTAGGGCTAGGCACGCCACGGACACACACTGCAAAAAAATGCTTTTCTTACTTAGTATTTTTGTCTCGTTTCCAGTTCAAATATCTAAAACATTTTAAATCAAGATGCATTTGCCAGAAAAGTACTTACACTTCAACTTTTATTTATTTATATAGCACATTTAATAGCAACATTGTTGCCCAAAGTGCTTCACAGTTAACTAAAAACAGTAAAACATACATGTATACAAATATTTATCAAGCCTAGCAGATGAAGGCATGACTACACACTCTTAGACATACCCCCTCACACCACAGTATAATGAGATCAGTGTAGAGAGAAATGAAACTAAATGAAAACTAAATGTACATTGCAGTGTACAATACCCTTAACTAAAAGATAAGTTAAAAAGATACGTTTTTAATTGAGACTTAAAAATGTCTATTGTTTGAGCTAGCCGGATATGAGGGGGAAGACTGTTCCACAACTTTAAAAAAGCAAAATTATCTGCCAGTGGGGTAAGAATAATAATCTTAATTCAAACAGAAACAAGATAATTTTTCTTACCCCATTGGCATATCATTTTAATTTTTTAACAACAACTCACTTAATTTTGATTTATTTCCCCAGAAAACAAGACATAATATCTTATGGACTTTTACTACTTTAGTAAAATGCATCTTGATTTAAGATATTTGATTTTAGATATTTGGACTGGAAACAAGACAAAAATACTGCCTTAATTGCAATTTAAGGCAGTTTTTATAATAATAAAAATAATAATAATAATAGTAATAACTTTTGAATAACATAACTATGTATCTACTCCACTTTTTGAAATATAAACATCTAATGATAGATTTATTAAAACATGCATCAAATATTGCAGAACAGGTTAAGTAAAAATTAGTGCTGGGAAACAATTAATCGAAATTAATCGCATCCAAAATAAAAGTTTGTGTTTACATAATATATGTGTGTGTACTGTGTATAATTATTTTGTATATATAAACTCACACATGCATGTATATAGTTCAGAAAAATGTGTTATTTATACAAAATATTTATATTTATATATAATATACCATTATATAAACTTTATATACACAAACTTTTATTTTGGATGCAATTAATTGCGATTAATTGTTTCTCAGCACTAGTAAAAAATATAATGAATGTATAATATTTATCAAATTTATATATATATATTTATCAAAATGCATGTCTCTAGCGCTATTTTTCTAGCTATTTATGGACTTTTCTGAGGTAAATGTAACGTTACATAACATATTGTTCATAAGCTTGTTTTATTGACATCTTTCCACGGTTGAAACAACGCACTGTACTGTTCATTCATGTTTGTTTCGTGCCGTAATTAGTAGTAAAGAGGAAGAGATGATCGGTTCACGCGACATTAAAGAGCCACAAAAGCGCATTTATTGTTTGAATTTCTTAATAAAACAAAGAATTTGAAAGCATATCAAAAGACACAAAGCGTTTTGTTCACTCATCAACTAAAAGATCCATTCTTAGGATTTAAGAATCACCATCGGTTCATCAAAATTACAACTGAGAAATCAATATTTTTACACCTTATTACACAGTGATGTCTGAGGGATGTGAAGCGACTCACTGTACGACACGACCTCGAGCGTCTCACTGCTCTTAGACAAACTAAAGTCAGACGTGCTCATGATCAGTGTCATTCGTCCAGTAGGAGATCTAGTTCCTACACGAGTTGTGCTGTTGTACATACACACATCATCACACACGCTTGACTCTGGTTTGATCCACAGGACCGTGCGGACAGAGCGGCCCGTTACGCTCAGAACCAGCAGGACACAGAGGCCACCAGACTAGCAGCGCTGCAAGCCAGAGCCGCCGAACACGAGGCCAAGAGAGACGCCGCACAGAGAGAGAGAAGGTGACAGCACTAAATCAAGCCTGTTTTCAGAACCTTTAGAATTATTATGTGACGGATGACATCGTTTACTCTCCAGAATTATTGCTGTAATGCATGAAAAGTCTTGAATGCAGCGAAATTTGAATTCTGGACAGAAGCTGTTAAAAGAGTTAACATTCTTAACATCAACATACATTTACTGGAGAAGAAAAATGACTGAAGCTATTGTCTATTTTTTTTTTTTTAAATAATGTATCAAAATGAAGTGAGTTTATGCTTAAAAGCAATAAAATAAAAATAATATTGCTTTTCTTTTAAATTATGTATTTTTTCTGACCCCGTCGGCCAGGGAAAATCATATTTTGCAGTGTGTATAGCTAATAAATAATTCTGGCCACTGTGATTTTTAAATATCTGAGTAAATTAAATTAACAGGCTTGGGAGTGGCCTCGTAGGGCAGCGAAGCAAGTGCATTCTGGGAGTTGTAGTCTTTCATCCACATGAGCCAAAAATACATTTTCTGGCTTTTCTCAGTCTAGAAGGCACCAACTTCTCCAATAATCTCACATTTCGACTACATAAATGACCCAATTTAAATACACATTCATCTTTCCAGCGGTGAAATATCCCTTTAAATTGATTTTTATAATTGATTAACTTTACACAGATATTTGTTTTTGCTTTAAACATGAACATTTTTCAGTAAACAAGACTTAATATCTTCAGTCGTTTTGCTTCTCCAGTAAATGTATCTTGATGTAAGAATGTTTAGATATGTTGGCAGTGTAACAGGACGTTAGATGAGTGATGAGCTGATGATGTTTTCTCTCTGGTCGTCTCAGTGCGGTCGCCAGGATTCAGTTTCGTCTGCCAGACGGCTCGTCCTTCACTAACCAGTTTCCCTCAGAGGCGCGTCTGCAGGAGGTCCGACAGTTCGCTGCTCAGGTCAGTGTGTGTGTGTGTGTAATGTAGTTTTACCTGGGGTCGTCTCTCTCTGAATGAATGTCCTGTGAATCTGATGATTGTGTTGACCGGGTTTGAGTTTTCGCTCTGATACATTAGCAAAACCTCAATAGTGTCTCTCTTCTTCTCATTTCCTGTTAGTAGTGTTTTCATTTACATTACATTTATTCATTTAGCAGATGCTTTTATGCAAAGCGAGTATTTTTCAACTTGAGTGTAAAAAGTAAATCTGATGAAATGTTTAGCAAAGTCAAATCTGTGTTTGTTTGCCACTGTAATGAACAACACCTGAGAGTGGTGTAACTGTCATGAGTCGTGTGTTCCTGCAGGAGGTCGGGAACAGATACGGTCAGTTCTCACTCGCCACCATGTTCCCCAGAAGAGAGTTCACCGCTGAAGACATGGAGAAATCTCTGCTGGAGCTGGAGCTCGCACCCAGCGCATCCATCGTCCTGCTGCCTGTGAGCCACACACACACACACACACACACACACACACACACACACACACACACACACACACACACACACATTCTTGTACATCTATCTTTATGAGGACATTCATTGACACAATGCAATCTCTAGCCGCTTACCCTAACCTTACCCATCACAACTAAGTGTTTAACCCGACCCCTGACCCTAAACCGACCCTTGACCTCATTATAACCTTATCCCTAAAACCAAGTCTTGACCCTCAAACAGGCCTTTAAAGGCTCTCAGAAACTGAGGACCGGCCAACATGTCCTCACTTTACTCTCTTTGTCCTCACTCCAATGGTCTAAAACTCAAACTGGTCCTCACAAAGATAGTTGTACAAGTACACACACACACACACAGACACACACACACTCCAATTCACAGGGTCAACATGCTTAACAATAGCCAGTTGTGTTTTCTTCAGCATTTGTATTTTTTTTATGCCATTTCATGCAAGACACAACCTGCACACTACAGGAAAAAAATCATTTCTGTCTTCTTTTCCAGTACAAATATCTAAACATTCTTAAATCAAGATACATTTACTGGAGAAGCAATATGACTTGAATAGATATATATATAAAGTCTTGTTTTCTGTCAGAAAAATAAACTTAATTCAAAGGGAAAACAAGATAATTTTTCTGACCCCACTGGAGATAATTTTCTTATTTTAATATCTTAATATCTGGTCAACCCCGTCAGACTTTCGTTCATCTTCGGAAACACAAATTAAGATATTTTTGATGAAATCTGAGAGCTGTCTCACTCCTCCATAGGCTTCTCTGTAATCGAGATCTGCCATCCCAGAAAGTGAGTAAAGACATCGTTAAAATAGTCCAAGTGACTACAGTGGCTCAACCTTCAGTTTATCAAGCGGCGAGAATACTTTTAGTGCGCAAAAAAACAACAAAAATAACGACTTTATTCAACTCTTCTCATTCTCTATTCTCAACTATTTGTCTCGGCGTGAGACGGCTCTCAGATTTAATCAAAAATATCTTCATTTGTGTCTGAAGATGAACGAAAGTCTTACGGGGTTGGAACAACATGAGGGAGAGTAATTACTGACAGAATTTTCATTTTTGGGTGAACTAACCCTTTAAACCGGAAGGGTCGCAGCTCCTGCATATTGTTAGTTTCACTGCTTCTGTTGTTCTCATTTGTAAGCTGCTTTGGATAAAAGCGTCTGCTAAATGAATAACTGTAACTGTCCTCGCTGTGATTGGTCCGTCAGGCGTCGAGCCGGCCGGCGAACGCTGTGGTGCGCTCGTCCTCAGGAGGCGGCGTCTGGGCTCTGCTGGGCTCGCTCCTCTACCCACTGCTGGCCGTCTGGAGGATCATCAGAGGATTCCTGTTCAGCACCGCCCCGACTCCCACAGCCGCCCGCAACCAGCACACACACAACACACACGACTCCAGCGCGGGCTCCAGCGCGGGCGCAGAACCAAAGAGGTGCGTCTGTGGGCTTCGCTAGATGTGTTTCCATCCTAAGCTGTGAATTTAAAAGGCTCCTATTATGCTTTTATTATTTATGTTTATCTTTCTTTAGTGTGTGATGTTGCTGTTTTAGCATGAAAAAGCTCCAGTTCTTCTCTATATCAGTGTCAGTGTTTCTGAACTCACTGAAACGCCTCCATTGTAGTCTTGAGTTTCTTCCGGGAATGAACACGTCACAATATTCCTCATTATAATAATTCATACGCAGAATAAAGGGGCGGGGCCTGGTTGAGGTAGTTAGTAGTGTTAAACTGGCGGTTATGGGAAGGGGCGGGACATTTCCCAAACACACTTGAAGCGCTCGACCTATCACAACACACTGCTCCAGCCGACCAATCAGAGCACAGTGTGCTTTTCAGAAGGAGGGGCTTCATAGAGACAGGAAGTAAACAGAGCGTTACTGACAGACTGGGAAGAGAGGAGCCGCAACAATGGAGAATATGAGGAAAATAATCAACATTCAAGCAGAAAAACCTGTTCTAGTAGAGCCTGAAAACAAAACTTAGAAAAAGGGCGTAATACGTCCCATGTGTTCAAGTGAACAAAATCGTCTCTAAAACGTTTCTGCAATCAGGCTCTTTCTCCCTCCATCATAAATGCGTCTCAGAGCGTCAGACCAAACTCAATAAGCGATGTCATGTTCTCTAGCGTTCGGACGCTGGTGTTCGGGAACACACTCGCGTGAGACGCTTCTGAGGGAATTAAACCAAATCATTCTGATCACACACTTTGACTCCGGGTTATTCTAACCACCAAACCAACATTTGAGATGCTGCGATGTGATTGGTCCGCTGGTTAGTCCAGTTATCCAATCACAGCCTCTACTGAGGCAAGGTTTTGTGTTTTTTTTGTGTTTGCATTGTAGTTTATGCACGTCGTCTGATCAGATACAAAAAATGATCTGCTTCAATTGAGTTCATGCTTTTTGTATTTGCAATTGCATTTTTAGAATTTATACGCATCTTGGTGTTTCCATCCAATGTTTTTTTTTTTTTTTTATGCAATATCCTAAAATTTGCATAAAAATAGGTGGCTATTGTAGTGCCATGAAAGAGTCCGAGATGTCACTGGATCTCGCTTCTGAACTAATCAACACTAGATCTGTTGCTTCAGCATTTAAATCCTTTTTGTCAAATGTTTTGCTTCTAAAAGTGAGAGTCATCGAGGCTCTATCTATATATCGTGTGTCAGTGAGAGGAATTTCTACTCAATTCTCCTCGTTCTGCTGTTTCCCGCTCCCAGAGATGCAGTTCGTAAGAGGGTTCTTGAGAAGAGGCCAGAGGACTTCAAGAAAGATGGGAAAATATACCGACTACGGACTCAGGAAGACAGCGAGGACGACAACAACACCTGGAACGGCAACTCCACGCAGCAGATGTAGTGATTTGATTTGAGTGTGTTTCAGTCTTAACACGGTGGGTTTTATCATTTAGGGCTATGGTTTCCATTTCCCCGTCCCTCCCGCTCCATCCCGCATGGGTTAATCAAATCAGGTTAGCGTATCTCGCTTCTGCGTGCCGACTACTTTAACCAGGACGACTCCAGGCTTGACAAACACACTGGTTCACGGATGATGTTCTGTTATTGCCAGGGTTGATTTAATACAGTTACAGTATTTAATAAAGCTGTGAATTCCTGAGGGCTTTGTGGCGTTTTATACGGTGGTTTTGACCCCCCACAGCATCATAAAATGCCTCGGCAATAGAATGTCTTTCTACTAGTTCAGCACAGATGCTACTTGATCCTTTAACCATAGAATAAAAGATGTTTTTCAATGAAACACTTCGACTGAAGTCATTCTTCTCTTTTGTTTTTTTTTGGTTTAATCCTCTACACTGTAAAACATTATATGATCAATAAGTTATGTTTCTCCATTGCTTTAAGGCGAGACACGGCAGGCAAAAACATCTTTTTTTTTTTTTTTTACTGGTAAATTTTGAGATTTTTGGATATTTGTCTTCAATAACATGTCTTCTTTCAGACTTGTGGTGAAAAAAAAGGTCCAAAATACACATTTAGGTCTTTATTTTACTACACTTTGTCTGTTTGCGTCTGTAGATTTCTCATGAATTCAACAAAAGTTGGCGTTGTAAATCATCACATACACCGTTAGAAAGCTCTCTCTCTCCTGTACAATCCTGTCGGATCCAAATATGGTCACTTCCTTTTTATCAGCAACCAATCGTGAAAGTAAAAGGGGGATTTAACTCTAAAATCTCATAAATCTTTAAAGCCCGTTTTCTCAAAAGGACTTTTCTCTCATTCTCCGAGTCCGAAATCTCCACTTCAGTAGCACTGATATACACCAAACTCTCCAGTCTTGTACCTAGTTATATTATGAAGACATTTCCAGAGGGATTTGTAAATATATTATTCCTAGCCTGATTTATATAACATTTTATTCCAAAAAACATGGCGAAAATCAATTTTTTTAAGGCTATTAACAGTATTTTCTGATTTACAGGATAACAAAAGTAGATATCTATAAATCCCTCTGTAATTTTTTCCCATCTAATATGTGAACACAATGAAAAAATAATCCAATACTTTATCCAATACTCAGATTTCGTTTTTTAAAACGTATGCAAATTAGCGCATATTTAATTAGATATTGCCTAATTTGCATATTTAAACATTAAATTACAGAAAACTTGTAATACGTTTTTTTCTCATCTTAATGTAGGTAATCTACTGGGAAAGTTTCATGGTGATATCTGCTAGTTAAAAATTTTACCCTATTCACCTGTAGTGTCTCGCCTTAAATCATCAAAATAAGTCAACTTTTTTTTGTTATGTGAGATTCAACTCATTTTTTAAGTCAGTTTAATGTAATTTAAGTTGAAATAACTTAACTTTGTACTTAAAACTTTTAAAAATATATATTTTACAGTGTAGAACTATCTTAAGAAATTCATTAATGTGCAAAAATGTAGGACAACTCAAACTGATTAATGACCTGACACAATAATTTGCAGTTTTACTATTATCTGTTGTACTCAGTGTGATCATGTTTTGTAATTCATATTAAAGGTAAACATATTTTGAGTTTTCATTGCTTTCACGTCTTTCACTGTATCATCAGTTTCTGTGTTTCTCCGGTTACGACACTCGTCTCACAGAGATCACAAAAATGTTTATTTGTAACAAATTTTCACGTACAGAATAAATCAATGTTTCATACATTCAGAATTATTAAAACACTGCAGAATGGACTGTCGATTTAACCTTAAAGGGATTCATTATAGCAAAAATAATGGCATATAAAGTGATGATCACAATGCTCCCGTTCTAAAAACATCCAGACACGAGAACATGTCACGTGTGAACGGATAATTATATATTATATGACTATATTCAGCCTAACACTTTAAAATATTGTTCTGTTTGTTAAAAAGATAGAGCATGTATTAATCTTAATACTATTATTTATTAATACATTATTATAGTTCTATCTGTAAATATTATGTAATGGACCTGAGCTAACACGAACTAACAATGAACAGCTGTATTTTTATTAAGAAAGATTAATAAATGCTGTATTGCTCATTGTTAGTTCATGCATTGTAAAGTGCCACCATATTCACTTCTAAAGACACATTATGGTCTTTAAATTATCTTCATTTGGGAGCTTTATTCTGTAAATTTTGATGAATACACTTTAGTTTAGGGTTCAATTCTCACTATGAACTAGTTGCTTATTATCATGCATATTACTAGGATATTGGCTGTTTATTAGTACTTATAAAGCACATATTAATGTCTTATTCTGCATGATCATATTCAACATCCCTAAATCACCCAATACCTAAACTAAACAACTACCTTAATAACTATTAATAAGCAGTAATTAAGAGTTTATTGAGGCAAAAGTCATAGTTTATAGGGATAACTGAACTCTAATCTAAAGTGTAATTGACTGGTAACAGTTTACAATAGGTTTCATAGTTAACATTAACTACATTTATTAATCCTGATGTTAATCCTAACATTTACTAATACATTTTTAAGATCAAAAGTTGTATCTGTTGATATTTAATTAAGCTAACATGAACTAACAACGAACAACGATTTATTAATCTTGAAAATCTGTCTGTAAATGTTGAGATTAAGATCAAAAGTTGTATTTGTTGACATCAGTTAATTCACTGTGAACACGAACATTAACAGATTAATAAATGCTGTAATAAATATAATGCTCACTCATTGTTAGTTCATGCACTGCAAAAAATTATATTCTTGTCTTGTTTCCAGTCAAAATATCTAAAAGTTCTTAAATTAAGAAGCATTTACTAGATAAGTAAAAGCACATAAGAAATTATATCTTGTTTTCTGAAAAAAATCTAAATTAAAACAAGCAAAATGATCCGCCAATGTGATCAGGAAAATAATCTTGTTTAAAAAAGATAATTTTTCTTGTTTTCCATTTAAATTAAGATTTTTTTTATCATTTTGTTTGTTTAAATCAAAAACTCACTTTTGAAAACAAGATATTTCTTATGTAATTTTACTTATCTAGTAAATGCTTCTTGATTTAAGACTTTTTTAGATATTTGGAATGGAAACAAGACAAAAATACTGTTAGAAAATAATATTTTTGCAGTGTGATAGTTAATGCATTAAGCAGTGTTAACAAATATAACCATATTGTAAGTTGTTACCAATTGATTTAATGATTTTTTATTATTTCTTTGGTGATAAAAGTTGCATCTGAAAACATTTGTTCACGGGATTGTCATGGTGATATTGTGACGAGGTCTGTGTAAAGTCATCTATCAACAGAGTCTGTAAACTTGATAGTGTGCTTGTCAGAGATGAGCAAGACTATATAGATTTGAAGGTGATGAGGTACTCTGGATACGCTCCGGCGTCACAGAACACCACGAAGATGAAGGGGTTCTGTAGGGTGTCCACAGCGCAGTCGTGCAGGCCGGCCCCCGGGTCCCCGGGCCTGATGGGATCCGGTTCCTTCATTCCTTGCCGGCTCTTACACAGGGAGCCCGTCACCACTCGCGCTTGGTAGATGTACTTCAGCCCTTTCTCATCGGTGGTGGAGTACTGATCCTGACAGGAGTACCAGGCCTCTCTAGCGAAGTACGTGCCGTCACCGTGAACGACCGCTTGAAACAAAACACATGTCAGAGGTCAGTATCGTGGAGAAACTGGGAGTTATGTATGGACGCTCGTTTTCAACACGGAATAATAAAGGTATTGTGACTCTTAAATGTCAGAATTGTCACGAAATTCATTTCTTACTCAGTATTTTTGTCTTGTTTTTCAGTACAAATGTCTAAAAATTCTTAATATCCTGGTCATTTTGCTTCTCAAGTAAATGGATTTTGATGATTTTCCCAGAAAACAAGAGAAAGTAAGTTTATACTTAAAACAAGAACAAATATCTGCCAATGGGGTCTAAAAAAAAGGTTTTCCCTTTGAATTAAGTTTGTTTCTTTCACCACTGGCGGATATTTGTTCTTGTTTTAAGTATTAACTCAGTTAATTTGGATGATTTAAAAAAAAAAAAAGATTTAATATCTTCAGTAATTTTGCATCTCCAAAAAATGTATCTTGATTTAAGAATGTTTAGATATTTGTACTGGAAAACTAGACAAAAATACTTAGGAAGAACATATTTTGTGGTGTAAAAAGTTAAAATTTTCTATATTTATTCCATGGTGTAACCAAGTTTCCATAATTATGAGAGAGAAGAGTCTGATATTTGTTTTAATTTAATTAATCTTATTATGTTTTAGGCTAAATATTTGATCCACAAGTTTAAATTTAGTAAGATTAATCTTTTTCTTGAAGACTCTACATGTATCTATGGAAGCTCGTTTCTGCCACTGAGTAAAAAAAAAAAAAAGATAAAGCCTTAATAATGAGAAACTTTCACATAATTATGACTTAGTATCTGATTATATTGAGAAAGTTTCTCATAATAATGACTTAGTATCTCATAATAATGACTTAACATCTAAAAATAATGAGAAACTCTCATAATAATGACTATCTCATAATGACTTAGTATCTCATAATAATGAGACATTTTCTCATAATAACTTAACATCTCATAATAATGACTTAACATCTCAAAATAATGAGAAACTTTCTCGTAATAATGAGAAATTTTCTCGAAATAATGACTTATCTCGTAATAATGAGAAACTGTCAAAAAAATTAGAAACTTTCTCGTAATAATGACTTAACATCTCGTAATAATGAGAAATTTTCATAATGAGAAACTTTATCGTAATAATGACTTAACATCTGAAAATAATGAGAAATTTTCTCGTAATGACTTAACATCTGAAAATAATGAGAAATTTTCTCGTAATAATGACTTAACATCTGAAAATAATGAGAAATTTTCTCGTAATAATGACTTAACATCTGAAAATAATGAGACATTTTCTCGTAATAATGACTTAACATCTGAAAATAATGAGAAATGTTCTCGTAATAATGACTTAACATCTGAAAATGAGAAATTTTCTCGTAATAATGACTTAACATCTGAAAATAATGAGAAATTTTCTCGTAATAATGACTTAACATCTGAAAATAATGAGAAACTCTCGTAATAATGACTTAACATCTCAAAATAATGAGAAACTCGTAATAATGACTATCTCATAATAATGACTTAGTATCTCATAATGAGACATTTTCTCATAATAACTTAACATCTCGTAATAATCAGAAACTTTCTTGTAATGAGAAAATTTCTCGTAATGACTTAACATCTCATAATGAGAAACTTTCTTATAATAATGACTTAACATCTCAAAATAATGAGAAATGTTCTCGAAATAATGACTTAACATCTCATAATAATGAGAATGTATCTGACTTCTGATAATCATTTCAAAAGGTATATTATGTTCTTGCTCCCTGGCATATAATGTAACGTACTATCATTCTGTATGTCTTTATATTCTCTAATAAAAGAAAAAGAAAATCAGGCAATTATGGGTCAGCTGTGCGACCGGAGACCTGACACACACCGTTTCTCCCGCAGAAGCTCCGGTTGAAGCCGTTCTTGTTGATCTTTTGGCAGATCTCTTTGGTAGTGCCGTGATAAAGCAGGCGCTCGTTCGTCTGTTTGGGATATTTCTTGTCCACGGCGTGTTTCAGCACACAGTATCTCTGCCACTGAGACTGACTCTGAATCCTGTCAATCTGAGGAACCAGACGTTAATAAACACAGGCCTGTCAATGTGAAATTAAGAGTCACAGCAAAACATGATGTTCTTCCTCAGTGTTTCTGTCTTGTTTTCCAGCACACATATCTAAACATTCTTAAATCAAGATGCATTTACTGGAGAAGATCGAATGATAATCTGTTTTACTGATATTTATTTAGCGGGTTAGCGATTTTTTTTCCCCACCGGTTTTGTAATATTGGACTCCCTGATAAATGGCGGCATCTTGTGGGCATCGCCATTATAGTAGTGGGAAGTTCGGATCATTTTACTGACTCTGATCTTTGAATCTTTTTTCAATTCATTTCAGCAGAATGTATTTAAAATGTTACATGTTAATAAGGCATCGCGTCTGAGGGAGGGGAGTCAACAACGGTGTTCAAAGGTAAAATAATGTGCCTTCCTTAATTAATAGACTTTATTTAACATTAATGCTCAAATGATATCTTACATAAATGCTTGATATGTGGCGCTAAAAAAATAGAGACCAACTCACGTAATCCGTCAAGCCCTGTCCCAATCAAGACATAACTTAACATGAATCTAATGACCCCATTGGCAAATATTTTTCTTGTTAAAAAGCAAAAACTAATACAGTGCTATGCATAAGTTTAGACACCCATACTAAAGTTGACTAAAAAGAGGAATAAAAAATCATCTTTTGGAAATTGAACTTAATGCCTTAATTTAAAAAATTAGGAAAAATCCAACCTTTAAGGACACCAATTTTCTTTGTGAATGAATAATGTATCGTAAATAAATAAATGTTCTTCCTTAAAATACAGGGTGCATAAGTTTGGACACCCCTATGTTAAATTCCCATAGAGGCAGGCAGATTTTTATTTTTAAGTATTTTTTTTTTTTTTTAGGATACTATGCATCCTGATAAAGTTCCCTTGGCCTCTGGAATTAAAATAGCCCCACATCATCACATAGCCTTCACCATACCTAGAGATTGGCATGGTTTTATTTCAGTTAGCCTAATAGCTAGTTTGATTTGCATTGAGAGATGATCTTATGGAAAGTACCCCATGCCAATCTCTAGGTATGGTGAAGGCTATGTGATGATGTGGGGCTATTTTAATTCCAAAGGCCAAGGGAACTTTATCAGGATGCATAGTATCCTAAAAAATAAATAAAAAAAAATACTTAAAAATAAAAATCTGCCTGCCTCTATGGGAATTTAACATAGGGGTGTCCAGACTTATGCACCCTGTATTTTAAGGAAGAACATTTATTTATTTACGATACATTATTCATTCACAAAGAAAATTGGTGTCCTTAAAGGTTGGATTTTTCCTAATTTTTTAAATTAAGGCATTAAGTTCAATTTCCAAAAGATGATTTTTTATTCCTCTTTTTAGTCAACTTTAGCATGGGTGTCTAAACTTATGCATAGCACTGTAATTTTGAGCAATGTTTCAGAAAACAGGACTTAATATCTTCAGTCATTTTTCTTCTCAGGTAAATGTATCTTGATTTAAGAAAGTTTACATGTTTTTTTATTGGAAAATAATACTTTTTCAATCGTCATTTTACCTGTTGAACCAGTACGGGTGAGACACCAGGGTGTAAACTGGAGCCCAGAAAGGCTGTTTTTATCTTCTTGTACTCTGCTGAATCTGATTGTAAGGTGATTATTTCTAAATCCTGTCCAGACATTTTGGTCCATGTTGGAGGAGGATGAATGATCGCTGAGAAACAGACAAGTGAAGTTTAAAGAACAGTTTCTGCCATCATAAATTCACAACATATGATACAACTGGAAATCAAACTGCACTGCACAAAAAGTTCTTCCTCAGTGTTTCTGTCTTGTTTTCCAGTACAAATATATCTAAACATTCTTACATCAAGATACATTTACTGGAGAAGCAAAATGACTGAAGATATTATGTTTTGTTGACTGAAAAATTATCCAAAATTAAGTGACTTTATGCTTAAAACTGGCCAAATATCTGCCAGTGGCTGCCAGTGGGGCCAAACTTTTATTTATTTTTCGGACCCCATTGACGGATATTTTTTATTGGTTTCAGCAAAAACTCACTTCCTTTTGACACATTTTTCAGAAAACAAGGTAATTTTGCTTCTCCAGTAAATGTATCTTGATTTAAGAATTTTTTGTTCAGCACAAATAATTAAACATTCTTAAATCATGATGTATTTACTGGAGAAACAAAATGACTGAAGATATTATAGTTTTGTATGCTGAAAAATTAAACAAAATTAAGTGACTCTATGCTTAAAACAAGAAAACACATCTGCAAGTGGAGTAAGAAAAATAATCTTTTGAATTAAGTTTATTTTTCGGACCCCATTGACAAATATTTGTTCTTGTTTTCAGCAAAAACTCACTTAATTTTGACACACTTTTCAGAAAACAAGATCATTTTGTTTCTCAAGTAAATGTATCTTGATTTTTAAAGGATAACTCTCACCAAAATGCAACCTAGGGTCTTTTTGTTAATCTACCCGAGGCAAACTTTCATTTAAAAGCATAATTAGGATGGAAACGCCACTTTTAAGTTTGACCGTATTTTCGTTTTCGGTCAAATTGCCTTTTGAATGGGAGTGAATGGGTCACGACTATGATAGCATCAAAAATCACTATTTTTAAAACACTAATGCGGTTCGACACAACATGAAACTGTGCTGGAAGTGTCACCAGCGGCTCTACACATGAACTCCAGCATTGAGAACATGGTTTGTGTACACAGAGTTTACTAAAGAGAAAGATTTTGATCAACTCACTGTCTCTGTGTCCGCCGGTGTTTTGACAGTCAAAAATAGTCGATCTCCGAATGCGAATGAACTGACTCTGAATTTTAGTATTGCTTCTTATATGAGGATCCTTTTTCAAATACAAGGTCAATATTGATTTTCACAAACGACAAAACAACAAATTATCCGTGAATTTATATTGAACTAAGCTTTAGGAGCTTTCCATCTTTTCTTTATCTCCTGTTAGGGAGATCGACTATTTTTTACTGACAAAATGCCGGCGGATGGAAACACAGTGAGTTCAAAATCTTTCTTTTCTGTAAACTCTGTGTACACAAACACTGTTCTCAATGCTGGAGTTCATGTGTAGAGCCACTGGTGACACTTCCAGCACAGTTTCATGTTGTGTCGAGCCGCATTAGTGTTTTAAAAATAGTGATTTTTGATGCTATCATAGAAGAGCCCCATTCACTCCCATTCACAAGGCAATTTAACCTAAAACGAAAATACTGTCAAACTTAAAAGTGGCGTTTCCATTCTAATTATGCTTTTAAACGAAAGTTTCAGTCACAAAGTAAAGATCCGCACACCTATACTGTATATATATATACCCTATAACCTATACCCTATATATCTACCCTATATATCTATTTTTATATATATATATAGAGAGAGAGAGAGAGAGAGAGAGAGAGAGAGATATATATATATATATATATATATATATATAGAGAGAGAGAGAGAGAGAGAGAGAGAGAGAGATATAATATATATAGAGATAATATATGTATAGTGATATAGAGACCAATGCTTCTAATTCTCATGAAAACCCTTTGGATTTGTAACTCGTACCCGTTTCCGAGTCTCCCAGCAGAGTCCTCTTGACCCTGCAGGACTCCTGCTTGCTGTTAGTGAGCTTCATCTCGCTGAAGTCCACCGTGTAGCTCTCTCCGTTCTCCTGGTACTGAAAGCTCTTTAGCTTACTTTGGAAAGCGAGCTCAATGTCGTAGCTAACGGCGTCATCCAGCGGCTCCCATCGCTCTCCTCTGCCCCGTTCCCAACACAGCATCTTCCGCAGACGCTTCACCTCACCCGCCCGCGTCTCTCGGTCTCGAGCCGCTTGGATGAAGCCGTTTATCTTCAGCACGGCATCCAAAACGTCATCTTTCTTCCCTGATACAGTTAGCTTATCCAGACCGCTCACCAGAACGCTGACCTGATTGGCTCGGCTGAGGCTCACGATGTTCTTCTTGTCGGTTTCTGGAAGATCAGCGATGTGTTTCGACTGGACGTCTTTACTCACACACTCATCAGAGATCAGCTCGTCTAGGACTCTCTTGACCTCGGCAAGGTTTGCATGGGACGTCCCGTAAACGTCAACGGACATAACGGGGAACGAGACCAAGGCCGTTTCTCTGGCTAGACAAAGGGTCGGTGGTTGAGTTCGGGTTGGTGGTTGAGTTCGGTTCACTGGTGTCTGCTGACGGGCTGTTGAGAACACACAAGTAACCAGGTTAGTTCACACACTGCAAAAAATGCTTTTCTTAGTATTTTTGTCTGGTTTCCAGTCCAAATATCAAAAAATTCTTAAAATCAAGATGCATTTACTAGATAAGTAAAATTAGATAAGATATTATGTCTTGTTTTCCGGGGGAATTAATCAAAATTAAGTGAGTTTTTGCTTAAAACAAGCAAAATGATCTGTCCATGATCTTAATTCAAACAGAAACAAGATTATTTTTCTTACCCCATGGACAGATCATTTTGCTTGTTTTAAGCAAAAACTCACTTTATTTTGATTTATTTCCCCAGAAAACAAGACATAAAATATACAAGACACAAGATTAATAGACATAATATATTTTACTACTTTAGTAAATGCAGCTTGATTTAAGATTTTTTTTTATATTTGTACTTGAAAACAACACAAAAATACTAAACATTCTTAAATCAAGATAGCAAAAAGCAAAATGACTTAAGATATCAAGTACAGTACAAATATCTGCCAATGGGGTCAGAAAAATGTTCTCAATTTAAAGGGAAAACAAGATTATTTCTCTGACCCCATTGGCAGATATTTGTTCTTGCCTAATTTGGATTGTCTTAATTTGCTTAAAACAAGGAAAAATATCTGCCAATGGGGTCTGAGAAATAAACTTATTTTCCCTTTAAATTAAGGTTATTTTTCTGACCCCACTGGCAAAAAAATTTTTTCTTGTTTTGAGAATAAAGTCACTTATTTTTGATCAGTTTCTTTCACAAAACAAGACTTAATATCTTCAGTCATTTTGCTTCTCCAGTAAATGTATCTTGATTTAAGCTTGTTTAGATATTTGTACTGGAAAACAAGACAGAAACACTAAAGAATAAAGAATTTTACAGCAGATAAAGCACAGTGCAGTTTTTTCATTTCTTTGATTTTTAGTTTTTTGATCGAACTCCTGCCCAAGTCTGGATGTGTGTTAGGGCTGTGCGATATTGACAAAAAATTATATCTCAATATTTTCTGGGATCTGGGATATTAAGGATTGCTGTGGACAGCCGACTCCTGAAGTTTTTGATATTCTTCAAAAGAATAGAGTAAAGAAAAAAGAAAAGTTTGTTGGTCAGTTCACAATAAGTTTTTCCAATAAGTTTAAATTGATTTTTACCTTTTAAGGGCAGTTTACCTTTATGAAGGTAATTATATGTATGCATAATCTTTTGTGTCAAATTCTTACATTTAATCAGTGAATTCAATTAGAATAATAAGACACAATAGGGCTGTAACCAAACAAACTGAATCAATATCGACAGAATTGTTCTTTGCAATGCAGAGGAAACACAGAAGTTGTGTTTAGATGCTTTTACACACACTGTTTAATGCAGCTCAGAGGGACATGAATGCAGTAACCTGCAGTTACAAATGCATAAATAATGTTTTGATGTTTTAAAAAACATAAAATGTTGAATATTGATATTTAAAATTATTTTTAAACAGAAAAGATACTTAAAATGTGAAATTATAATTGGCAGTAAGTCACTGTTAAAGAGTGAGTCATTGAGATTCAGCCGCTTCATTTAAACGTCTTAAAGGAGAACTTTTAACATTGAGCTCATTTTTTTGTACATTTGGAGTGCTGTCAATACAGAGAACAACGACAAATATCTGTGTTGCCTACACCGTGTTATCCTCTTTTTAAAATTTGCACCCTGTTGACTTCAATGGGGCAAGTTTTAAACCTGCTTTTAGGCTCTTAACATCCTTGATGTGTCATTACAAGTGCACAGGTCATGTGAGTGATTCCTTCAGAGTGAACACGGTGAATCTGACTGCAGTAGATGTGAAAGATATGAATAAAAATGATGTTATTTAAGCCAGCGCAAATACCTGTGTTTACATCCTGTTTTCGGTCGAAGTCCAAAGTAGTCGATTGCAGAGTTCACGCGCATAGGTTTAGTTACCTATGATCACGCGCGTGAACTCTGCAATCGACTACTTTGGACTTCAACCGAAAACAGGATGTAAATACAGGTATGAGCGCTGGCTGAATTATTATCATTTTTATCCATTTCTTTCACATCTACTGCAGTCAGATTCACTCGTGTTCACTCTGAAGGAATCACTCACATGACCTGTGCACTTGTAATGACACATCAAGGATGTTAAGAGGCTAAAAGCAGGTTTAAAACTTGCCCCATTGAAGTCAACAGGGTGCAAATTTTAAAAAGAGGATAACACGGTGTAGGCAACACCGTTATTTGTCGTTGTTCTCTGTATTGACAGCACTCCAAATTGACAAAAAAATGAGCTCAATGTTAAAATTGACCGGAGTTCTCCTTTAAGTAATGAAGTCTTAATGAGTGAGTCATTGAATCATTCATTCAACTGATTCGTTCATTCACCGCGGTGTGTTGCTCAGAAATATTTTCGTTAGCGAAAATAGGCAATATTGTATTTAAAATGCAAGTCACTTAATATTAAGTTCTAGTTTGTTGAATAAAATCTAAATCACATTTTTAATCATGCTGATATTTGGAGAAAAAAAACGTCATTCTTCGTGTGATATTGATTAACTATATTAAATTATATAAATATAAAAGACTTACAGAGGCATTTTTGCCCCTTATGTTGAATTTTGGAGGCATTATAAACGCATTTCGATAGCTTAAGATCGACCGTACATCGTTAAAACAACAATCACCATATTATTATAGACAAAATACATTGCAAACCTCTACTGTTTCAAGCACTGAAACGTACCTGAAGCGTTCCGAGAAATCTTCTTGCACTTTTTAACGGCTTCCTGAAAGTCGGGCAGGAGTTTGGCTTGGAAGATCACGATGTGGACGACTTTCAGATGTTTCGGCGAGTCCTTTACGAACTTCATCAGAGCTTCGGTCATTGCATTGGCTACTCCTGCTGCCACCAAGTTCCCAGCTCCTAAAGGACATCCAACATTGTGTTTTCATCCAGACCTCTTGGTTTTGACTTTGCTCATCTGCATTTCCAAATGCATGAACTTACCCGTTCCAAGAGCTGGGAATGAAACCGACTGAATGTGATTTTCTTCACACATTGTCAGGACTTTATACACGGAGCTGCTGATGCCTTTCTCACTCGTCTGCCCAACCATTTGAACGATGTGTTTGATATTTGAAAGATTTCCCGCTTTGGTCAAGACCACACCGTCGGCAGGCTGAGGCACTTCATAAGGAGAGAAAGAATGAGCGATTACTCTCGTAAAGGTTATAATGGGCCAGAAATGCCTACATTTGTGAAGGCTGTACCTTTTGTTTTGCACTCGTTCACCACTGTTGGTCCTGATGCTTTGAGAATGACTCCTGATACACCTGTGTGTGTATAAAGACAAACAATGGTCAGCATTATTTGTATAGCCCTTTATACAATTCAGAGTGTTTCAAAGAAGTTTCACAGGAAAATAACAGAATCAATAATGCAAACTTCTTCAAATATGAGACCAATGCATATTCTGCAGCGCTAAAAAGACAATAGTGGCATTATTCAGTTCAATGTTGATTCAGTTCAATGTTGATTCAGTTCAATGTTGATTCAGTTCAGTTCAATTTTGATTCAGTTCAGTTCAATGTTGATTCAGTTCAGTTCAATTTTGATTCAGTTCAGTTCAATGTTGATTCAGTTCAATTTTGATTCAGTTCAGTTCAATGTTGATTCAGTTCAATGTTGATTCAGTTCAGTTCAATAATCATGTTAATTAAAAACAAACTCACCCGAGGTCAGATTGAGGCTTGTGTTCGTGCTGTTAACAATAGCCTCAACATTCTCTTTGGTGATGTCACCAGAAAACACCTTGACTTTAATTGGGCCAATTATAATCTCCACTGGGTTTCCTGGTGAAGTGTAAATATTTGAAGCAAATATGAAACATCCATAACAACACATTTACAAAAGGATAAGTCATCAAAAGCCGCATTACCGCTGGCATCAGCTTCTTGGTCAGACGACGAGCTAAAATCCTCCCACTCATCATCACCATCTTCACCATCATCATCTTCTTCATCATCATCATCATCCTCACTTTCCTAGTTGTGGGTTGATGTTAATTAAATGTGCACAAAAGCATAACACTAAACTGCTAAAATAATGTTGTTATTGTTTTTCCAGTACAAACATTCTTAAAGGTACACTGTGTGGTTTTTTAAGTAGTTTTATTAGCTAAAATCAATGTCTTTATTCATAAACATGTCCTCATTGGTGTAAAATTACCTCTGCCAATGATCTGACTTATCCTCGTAAGCGAAGAATTTCTTATATTTATTTACATTGGACGGGTAAGTTTGAACTTAAGTAAGGAGCCATTTTGCAGTTAAGCAAAAAATTGAATGTAAAAGGAAACGTGATCGGCGAATTCAAAAAACAAGGGTAAATATCGGGATAGCTTTTCCCAGGTGGAAAGAGCTAATGAAGGAGAAAGACTTTGAAAGGGACGCTGAAGTCTGAAGTCAATGTTACGGTCTAAATTACAAGCTTTTTTTCTTTCATTGCGTGGTTGTGTAATTCATTATATAGGCAGCATAACAGTACATGTATAGTTAAACTCGACGAAGTGCTATTGGAAGACATGTTGTCATAGCTTCTTGGTACATAACGGCTCCCGCAGTTGCAACACGCATTTGAAACAGCGAGGCGCTAGAGAGCATTATTCGTTTGAATGCAAAATACAATTTCACCGCTAGATGGGAGAAATTCCTACACAGTGTACCTTTAAATCAAGATACATTTACATTTATTTTGAAAAAATAATTCAAAATCAAGTGAGTTTTTGCTTAAAATGCCTTTAAATTAATTTTATTTTTCTGACTCCACTGGCAGATATTTGTTCTTGTTTTAAGCAAAAACTCACTTGATTTTGATAAGACTCAGAAAACAAGACTCAGTTAATGTATCTTGATTTAAGAATGTTTAGATATTTGTACTGGAAAACAAGAAAAAACATTTTGCAGTGAACGATCCCTCCTTTTTTCAATCATCTTGGTTATGGTTATGGTTGGCATCACTACCTGTGCATTTGCAGCCCATGTTTTGAGACCTTTCTGAAACTCTGGTAGGACGCTGTCCTGGTTAATCACGATGTAGATGAGCTTGATCACAGTTGAGACGTTTGGAGTCAGATGATCTTCAAAGGCCTCCAGCATGGCAGCGATGGCGTCCGCAGCCTGAACTCCTCCACCACCTTTATGAATGAATGAATGAATGAACAGAATCAGATTAATATACCTTTAATAACAGAATGAGACATCATTCACATGCTGCAGTTAAACCTGTTTAAAGGCCCACTGAAGTGTCTTCGATCGCGCAGCTTTGTTTGATGCGTGGACGTAATTTCCACTGAAACGGGAAGCTAAGGAGGGACATATTGAATGGCTCCTCCCCCTTTTCAAATAGCCAATAGCGTTTAGTTTACCACACAGACTGACAGCACCATGGAAGCAAATCCGAGCGCTGATGATACGTTGGATTCAATAGTAGATGTGTGAATAAATTCTAGCCATTTCATTCTTAACCAACGTGTACAGTTGAAAAATGTAATAAAACTCAAGCGTTTGAGGAACCGAACACACATCTCCAACCCATAATGCTCCGTGACGTGTCAGCGGTCGCATTTGCCAGGTGGTGTTTATAGCATTGGGGGCGGAGCTTTAGATTCTAGAGAGCATTTGATTGGACAGAAGATGTGATGAGAAACGGTGATGTTATAAAAATCCCTGATCCATTTTAACGGAAGTGAGAGACTGTATGTTTTGAACGCTTATATCTCCTAAATGCAAATTTTGTCATTGTTTTGGAGCACACTAGCTTATTCGTAAACTTAAAGGTGCTGTATGTATCTTTTTCACTCTACTAAAGCATATAAATATCATAATATGTTTGCAGATATTGAGGAAACATGCTGAGTTCACATACTCGTTTCGCTGGAAAACACTTCTACAGCCAGTTGTTTTACTTTGAAATGTGCGTTTCCAGGCTGGGATGTCTATTTTTGTTTTTGTCTGTAACACCGTCTCCTAACCAGACGCGATGCGATAAAATTCCAGCGACAAATACTGTATCTGTCCACACTAGACGCGACGCGACTGCGAGATGCGTCAAAATCAATCAAAACCCACAGCCAATCAGAACAGCGTGTGGGCGGAGTCAGCCAATCAGAACAGTGTGTGGGCGGAGTCAGCCAATCAGAACAGCGTGAGGGCGGAGTCAGCCAATCAGAACAGTGTGTGGGCGGAGTCTCGCAGCGAGTGCACGGCACCAGAGAGTAATCTTGACGGCACTCGCAAGAAAATGGATAAGTAGCTACATAATCAAATTCTCAAATATTACACCATTTAAACATTATTAAAAATACATAGGCTGAGTTACTAAAACAATCTTTGTCAAAGAATACACCGGTTTCTTCACAGTTTGAACGTTCTTGTTTCCATTTCAAGATCTGAGGTGAATTATCCATTGTTGCTTTTACAGCTACAAAGCTGGAGCACTAAATGATATTCAAAGTCACATTACACGCTTTTAACATTAAATAAAGCACATAAACAGCACCTGAGATTATCATCGCCACACTTTGTGTTTGTTGTTCCAGCGCGACGCCGCAGAAAAATAGAAACCGTTTCTAATATAGAGGCGTCGCGTGTCGCCGTCGCGGCTGGATAGGACAAACATTCTGATCAACATGGAAAAGAACCTTTTATCGTGCGTCGCGTATAGTTAGGACACAGTGTAATACTGCAAGTTTCCAATTTTCATTGTCAATTGCACTCGTTCCCCTTGCGTGTCCTCAAACTGGCAACCTGTGTCGAGTCTGAGGAGGAAGGGCGGGAGAAACAACGATCTCTGATTTTTGAATTTGGATTGCAGTACCTATTTCAACCACAAGCTGTCATTCTTACAGACTGCCCCTTTAAAGGGGTCATCGGATGCCCGTTTTCCACAAGTTGGTATGATTCTTTAGGTCTTCATGTAAAGTTTGTAACATACTGTAGTTAAAATTCCTCACTGGTTGTGTAAAACAACACCTTTTTACCTCCTCAAAAACAGCTCTGTTCACAGCAACCCGTTTCGGTGCATGTCTCTTTAAATGATAACCGTGCTCACCGTGAGGCGTGACGATACAAGACACATAAAGTTCTGACTTGGCAGGCAGTATTCAAATAGCTGAGGGAGGAAATATGCTAATACGGGAAATATGCTAATACGGGAAATATGCTAATACGGGACAGTCCGTCAGCGGTCGTGGGCGGAGCATGAGCATTATGACATCATTTTGCTCAGAAAATTTAGCTCAGTTTAGGCTTTTTGAGAATATAAAAAAAAAGGAGTGAATGGATTTTTTTCATTGTATGGTGGTTGTGTGGAAAGACACGTTTATATGCAAACACCATATAAAAGTTAATTTTGCATCCGATGACTCCTTTAAGGCTATCACATTCATACTAAGAGCTAAAAAACGTTAATTTTGATTTGAGTGGGCCTTCAACAGCCGACGCTCGTACCGGTGCCGACAGCAGGGAAGGAGACGGTGGTGATCTGCTTCTCCTCGCAGCGCTCCAGGACCTTCTTCACGCGGGATCTGACCTCTGCCGCCGTGTGCGGGCCCACCATGTGAATGATGACATCACACTGCAGGTTCCCACCGCTGGTCACGGCTGCGACGTCGTTCTGCAACGGACCTTCACAGATAAAGAAACCAGAACGTCAGATGCTTGTTTAAAGGTGCAGTGTGTAATATTTAGGAGGATCTGTTGACAGATATGCAATATCAAACACATAACTATGTCTTCAGTGGTGTATAAAGACCTTACTTAATGAACCGTTATGTTTTTATTACCTTAGAATGAGGCATTTCTATCTACACACACGCGGGTCTCCTTAAATCGACATGTTTCTACAGTGGCCCTGAACGGGCAAACGCGTTTTTGTGTTGTTCTTCGTGTAAAGAAGCTAGCTAAAGTCAGCGAAGAAAACACTGACACAATGATGAACAAGTTACAATAATATTTGCAATAACATCGTTTTACTGAATAATTAAGTGGACGTAATTTCTTAATTTATCTTTGTAAAGAAACCTCCTGCTTAACTGGCTACTCTCTGCTGACGACATCATTTCCTGTCGGCCACTGGTTGCAATTCACAACATCACCACTAGATCTTTATTTTTGCTCTGTGTGTTTTGAGGACTTTTAGTGGAACCAACAAACTTCTGTATGATTGTAAAGTGTGTCTGTGCATCTTCATCATAACTCTTGCTGTGATACTTCGTATCTAATGACATTTAGACTTTCGGTAACAGTTTACTTAAAGCCTTTATGTGTAATGCATTATAATGGCATTCATTGTGTACGTTAAAATGCATTATATATTTTCATAATCTTTGCAGATTCCTTGTTACATCTGAAATTGGTTGTTTGTCGTGTTTAAATGCATTATACTTTCTAAATGCGTATCAATGAATAGATAAGTGTTTTAATTTATTATAATTGTCGTTACAATTATTTATTCATGCATTATAAAGTGCATAATTAATGCATTACAATACTTTTATATAAAGGCTTTAAGTTAAGTACCCCCATTTTCTTCGTAACTGAAATGTACAAATACTTTTCAATTAATATTAAGTAATATTATTGATTTGGCTGCACTGACTTCAACTGAAAACTTCAACTAATTGAACTAAAGTTATTGAACTGAACTGAATTGAGTTGTATTATGACACTATTGTCTTTTTAGAGCTGTAGAATTTTAATTTGCCTCATATTTGATGAAGTTTGCATCATCGATTATGTTATTTTTTCTGTTTATCACCGTGAAGCTGCTTTGAAACTGTATAATCTGTATTATAAAGTGCTGTAGAAATAAAGGTGACTTGGCTTTTTGATGTGTGTGTGTACAGACACATAATGATTTACTTATTTACATACTGTTAGTCATCCTCACAAGACATTAAAAATGGATTGAAAGTTTCTAACTTCAATTTGTTTAACATTACCAGTCCCTGTCATTCAGTATCGGTTCGGCCCAATCACACCTGATCTCCAGAACATCTCTTGCTCATGTGATTGATTATCGTCCAGGTTTGATTATGTGGTGTGTAACGTTCTCTCACCGTGTTTTTGACACTCCTGCTCCACAGACGCTCCCGCTGCTTTAAATATGGCACCCGATACACCTGAAAAACAAGGGGCTTTTGAGCTTGTCAAGGTGAGACACACTAAACATCATGTTTAAAACATCATAATTCGGTGTAGGTTTGCATGGCCATTCAAACCATTCACAATGACAGCGAGTAGAGTACATGATTTGTTTCTTATTCTATCATCAACTTATATTTTTAAAACCATTTGAGTGAAGATTTAAATGAGTCATGACATGATACATTAAAAATGCATTGTTCTTTTGACATGTAAGAGGTCTTTGTACCATTAAAACATCCTGCAAGTTTCCTCCTCATTATAAACAGCATTTATTTAATCAAGCTCCAAAAACGGCTCGTTTTGATATTATTTTAATGGTGTCCTGGATCATGTCGGAGGATTATATGTTTGTTCGGAGATTGTTTTGTAAACGAGTTGTGATGGATCTGACGGCAGCTGCATCACAAACCCTAGTAGATCTATGGCGTATTTTAAGCCCTATTCGGACGGGACTAGTGTATCATGGAGAGGTGGGGTAAAGTAATAATCATCAGAGCTTCTCTGTGATTTTAGTCCCGTCTGAATGTGCATCTCAGTGATCATCACGGACAATGTCAGTAAAGATTACGGAGACTTTTACCTTCAGTAAAAAGGTCCGGAAAAATCACCTAATAGATGAATAGACCCGCTGTAAATATGTACGTAAATATTTCGTCATTTCCTGTTTAAAAGTAGTTTTCCGCAGTTTTTCAAGTATGGAGACACTTGAAAAAGCATCAGTTGTGTTCTAGTCGCTGGGACGAGTCTGTGGCAAAACTCAAGTGTTTCACACACACCATTCAGATCAGAGAGGAGATCGACAGCACTTGTTAGAGGCACGAAACATCTTTTAGTGTTAGATAAGAGCCTTTCACCAACACAATCCAATCTGAAGTTCATTAATACATCGTTCGACCGGACATAACTGTTTTATATATATAAATATAGGTTATATGTGTTTGCACACGTGATATCAGGAAGCAGCGTAACACACACATGACGACAGGAGTGACGGCGGTGTGTAAATCGAGTTACTCTCACACTTCTGCTAGTTTACTGAGATCTCTTATCCCGTGCGGATTGGCCATTAATATTACAGACGTCCTGTGGTAAAATTACATCACTCCATCTACCCTAGTAAAGCTAATCCCATCCGAATAGGGCTTTAGAGTAAATGATGTGTTCATATAAAAGTGTTGAGTATTTTGAGTTATTTTTGATCATACCGACCTCCTCTCAGGCTCATGTCTCTGTTGGTGGTGTTCACAATCCCTCGGACAGTTTCTGTAGTGATGTCCCCTTTCTTTACCTCAATCCTGACGCTTCCGATTTTGACTATAGAGGACGAGAAAATATTCACTATTACATTGCAACAGGCTTATTGTGTATCTACAACACTAGAGCATTGCTAAATAAGCATGAGGAGGTTGTCAAAACCTTGATTTTCGGGCATCTTGTTGCATGCAGGCTGCAGGAAAACAAATTGAACAAATTTAATATGATGGAAAAAGAAATCGGGAAACTATTTTTGTGAATTCATTAGTATTAACCTTGTTCCACACTTTAAAGTATTGGCGAAAGTCATCAAAGATCTTCTGTTCGAATGCCACGATAGTGATGCTCCTGAAGCAGGAGGAGTTCGGCTCCTGCAGGTGTTTCTCGATCGCTGTGAGAATGGCTTTGATGGATTCTTCCGGTTTAAAGCCGCCTCGTCCTGCGGAAACGAGATTATTGCTCAGGACTTGATATTTCTTATGGAAGCCCCATTTCCGCCACATAAGAAAAAAATACATGCTTTCATAAATTATTATTATAACATTTAAAATATCATTACTCATAATTATAAGAAAAAAGTCAAAACTATGTAGTATTAAGTAGTATGTCATCATTTAGACTTTTTATCTCAATTTTTACTTAGTATATCATAGTTATGAGTTATGTCATATTTTTATCTTCATCTTCGTCTTATGATTTTGTCAATTTTTAATTTTCACTTTTTGTCGTAATTCTGACTATCATAATGACTTTTTGTCATAATGAGATAAACTGTCAAAATTCTGACTTATTACATTAGAATTATGACTTGATGTCTTTATGACTTATGTCAGCTTTAACTTTGTCTTAATTTCAACTTTTTATCTCATAATTATGACTTAGCATGCCATAATTATGACTTTATATCTCATAATGACAAGTCATAATTTTGACTGTCATCATTTCAACTTTTTATATCGTAATTACAATATGAAAGTCATTATTATGATTTCTTTCATAATTTTGAGATTGAAAATTATGACTCAGTACACCATAATAATGACTCATTAGTATGGCTTTTTATGTCAGTTTTGAGTCATATTTCTTCCAAAAAAAAAATTTGTAATAATTTTTTTTATTTTGAGTTTTTTGTAATAATTTCGAATTTTTAAAAAGTCGAAATTATGACTTAGTATGACTTTTTATCTCATAATTATAACTTAGTATGTCATGATTATGACTATATCTCATAATGACGTATGTCATAATTTAGACTTTTTATCTCATAATTATGACATAATAATAGAAATAACCAGACATGCGAGATGTCGAATTGGTCACACAAGACTCACCCATGTTTATTTATTGAAAGCCGTTATATGATTTTTGTGAGTCTTCCTTGCATATTTTATATGAATTTCCTGCTTTAAATTATATTAGGCATTTTTTATTTTCAGAAAGTACATTAATGGATTTTTAAAAAGGTTTCTCCAAGCAAAATATTAGAATTTATGACAGTAATGACATAATTATGACAGTCATAATTATGACATTTTGTCAATTATGAGATACAAAGTCAAAATTATAACTTAGTATATCAATGTCAATTAGTACACTTATTTAACATGTCATAATTTTAACTTTTATGACATAAAAATGTTTTTTTTTGTCATAATTATGATTTTTTTTCCCCCTATGTGACAGAAATGGGCTTCCATAATTCCTCTAAAAAAGAACATTTGTAAATATCAAACATTATGGTTTTGTCATGCCTGTTCCGATGGCAGGAATGGCCAGAGTTGTGGCCATTGTTCCCTCACAGAGGTTCAACACCTTTCCCAGAGAGGCTGTGATGTCTGCGATCTTGTCCGGCCCGACCATCTGAGCGATGTTCTTACACTGAAGCGCTCCGGCGCTCGTCATCACGGCTGAACCTGCTTTCAGAGGAGCTGCAAACACACGTCTGAATCAAGTCACTCAGCACGGCCATTATAATATAAGCATATTCAGTGCCATTATGATGATACCTTGCTTTTTGCACTCATCAGCAACAGATTTCCCTGCAGCTTTTAAGATGGCACCAGAAACGCCTGTAAAATGATGATGATTAGATGGAAACGAGACTGGAAAACACTGCATGAAAAGGTAAAAGTGTGATGATGATGATGATGCAAGTCTGTTTAGTATTGATGCTATAGCAAAGAAACACTTACCGGTGTTAAGATCTAAAGTTTTGTTGGATGAATTCACTATGACATCCACTGTTTCTTTGGTGATGTCACCCTTTTTGAGGCATATTGGCACACCATTGATCCGCACTGATGGAATTCCCAGTCACGTGAAAAGAAAAGTACATTAGCAATTCATAAGTACATAAGCTTTTATCCAAAGTGTTCAAGGTATACATTGTATTAGTTTCTGCAATCGAACCCATGACCTTGATGTTACTATATGAGCTACAGGAAGGCATAAAAAATTATATATATATATATATATAGTACCTCTTTTGTCTGATCCATGTTTAATCATCCGGGATTGAAGGGGGATTTTTATTGACATGTCAGGAAATCCCTGTTAATGATAAAATACAGGTGATCAATAAAAAAAAAAGGATGCACTGCAAAAAAAGATTATCTTCCTCAGTATTTTTGTCTTGTTTTCCAGGATTAAACCCATTCCGAGTTTGTATATTTCCAAAAAGTGGCGAATGGGATGAAGTGTCCATAACAAATGATATGAAGTGAATCCAGTTATAAATGAAAGTCCTAACCATTGTTTACATTTAGAAAATAGAAATGACCAGACATATATTTTTATAACCAATGATACGTTTTTTTCAGGATTCTTTGAATACAATTTTGATTATTTAATTGACCAGACATGCGAGATGTCGAATTGGTCACACAAGACTCACCGATTTATATTTATTGAAAGCCATTATATGAATTTTGTAAGTGTTCCTTGCATATTTTATTGTAATTTCCTTCTTTAAATGATATTAGGCAATTTTTATTTTCAGAAAGTACATTAATGGACATTTTTAAAAAGGTTTCTCCTGGCAAAATATTAGAATTTTTATTGAATATCAAATTGAAATATGTTTATTATTATTATATTTTTGTTTTAATTGTTTGCAGAGATAAGATTCTTAAATGATTGCAATATTTTATCAATATTTTGCAGTATTTCTAAATTTTTATTACTTTTGAGTTTGCCTTGAATATAGCCTTTGATGATGATGATATGGCGTAAAATGATGAATAAATAAATATTGTTTTCCAGCACAAATATCCAAACATTCTTAAAACATTCTTAAATCAAAATACATTTACTTGAGATGCTAAATGAAGATATTAAGTCGTTTCCTTAAATAATAATCATCAAAATTATGTTTTTTGAGCTTAAAACAATAAAAAATATCTAACAAAATCATTTAGTTTTCTCTTTAAATTAAGTTTATTTTCTGACTTCAGATATTTGTTCTTGTTGTAAGCATAAACTCACTTAATATCTTCAGTAGTGTTGCTTCTCCAGTAAATATATCATGATTTAAGAATGTTTAGATATTTACAAGACAAAAACACTGAGGAAGAACCACTTTTTTGCAGTGTTGTTAAACATTACAGATTTGTAAATTAGTAGGGGATCGTACTAGTTCCTGGATCAGAGCGTTGAACTCCTCAACGATCTTCCCATCTGAATCCACAACACTGATATTTCTAATGTTTTTAGGTGAATTCTGAAGCTCGGAGCAGAACTGCAGAACGGCTGCTCGGATCGCCACGCAACCTTCTTTGACGGAGAATCCAAAGGTTTCGCAACCAATTGCCGGCATTGCAATGGAAACGCATCCTTTCCCCTCGGCTTTCAGGAGACAGTTTCTCACGGACGACTGAAGGTAGACCAAGTCCAGCGCTTGACCTTTCTGCGGAAGCACGGCGTAAATGAGCGTCTCGGCGTTGAGTTTTCCGGCGTCGCTGACCAGCACATCTCCAGGTAAAAGACTCTGCTTTTCCTTCTTGGGAGTTTCACACACTTCTGAAATCTTCTTGCCTCCAAACTTGAGAAAGCGCTGAGCCATGGGGTTATTAAAATCTAGATTCCTATCCATCGTACAGATCAACGCGTCGGCTGTAAAATGGTGCACGTCTCCCTCAACGATGCTCAGAGTCACGAAATCCCCTATTTTGTGCGTGAAGCTCTTCGGAGGAGCTACTATGTGTTCTTGTGATAAATACAGCTTGCACTGCTTCTCTCGGGCTTTTGTTTTCAGGTTGTCTTCGTGCTTTTCCAGAACCTTGGCTTCTCCTGCTTTGCGATACTTGTGCTTCTCCACGACAATGGATGACAGCTTCTGCTGTACGGCATCCACGGCATCTTTAATGTTGTCTTTAGGCGCTGTGACCTTCAAACAAGGAGAACTTGACGCTTTGCAAGCAAGCAACGAAGCGCCGAGCCGCTTGAGTTGAGGGAGATCGGACAGATTCAGGCAGGAGTCCACGAACTCGACCTCTCGCACAGATTTCAGAGGGACGTTTTCAGTCGTTGGTTCCTTGGTCTCTAGATATCGCCTCACTTTTCCCGTAACATCCGCAACTGCGTTGGAAAGCCCGCATATTATAACCTGCATGTTTGATTGTGCGATCCTGACGTCGTTTGCTTTCTCGCTTTCATCCTGAAGATTCCTGAGAAAGCGTGTTAAAGCGTCACCGCTTTGATTGGGAGAAATCAACACAACCTCCTCTTTAAGAATCTCCCCGATTTTGTCTTCGGCTCCCTTCAGGTTTTCCTTCTCAACCAAGATCCCGAAGAAATCCTTTCGGTTTAGGAATCTAGCTGGAATGTGGTTGTCCTGCTCAAACTTTTGAAGATCCATCAACTTAAGAAAGTCGATCAGATGAGAAGAAAGCTTCAGCTGGTGCGTGATTATGTTCTTCTGTGCGTTTTTGATGAGCATCTCCACTGAATTTACTTTCTCCTTCAAACCTTTGAGGGAAATGATATGCAGTTTCTCATCATGGGATAAACTCACCTGCCCTAGCTTGGACTGTACGTGCTCTTGTATTAGATCAAATGTCTCTCTGCAGTCTAGTTGAATTGTGGCTTCGATCGTGTTTCTTTCCACTTCCACCTCGACAGCGGCGTTCTTCAGGAGAACCCTGATTTTATCCGAAAGGATCCTGACCTGCTCTTTCACTCCAGAAATTACAACTTTAGAGTTGCGCTCCTTAAAGGAGAGCGCTGTATCAGCCGTGACGAGAGCGTCGCACTCCTTTTCAACCTTCCTCCAGACATCCTCCTCTACTTTCAGCTCTTCTGTGTCGTATCCACTCAAAAACGACTGAACTCCTCTCATTATCTTGGACTCCCAAGTTGGTGCGATTTGCATGGCGGTCAGAGACTCTTTATTGACGTCCATCTCCAGTTTTATTTCATTTACTAATGCAGTGCTGTCAATGAAGACTTTGGCATGAAGCAGTTTAGCATCACTCTCCAGTTGTTTTCTACATCGCTCATTGCTTTCAAAGAATTGGAGTAGATCTTCGCTGACAGAAATGTTGACTTTTGTGGTGGTGTCAGTCAGGGAGGGTCTTTCTCCAGTTAAAGCCTTTTGCAAACTTGAGTAAAACAGTGAAGCGTGAACATCTGTGCCGCAAACACTGTGTTTCTGTTCCACCACTGCATGTGCATCTATTAAAACAGAAGAGACAGTAAAATTATTCAGTAACACTTTACAATAAGGTTCATGAACTAACAATGAGCAATACATTTGTTACAGTATTTATAAATCGTTGTTAATGTTAGTTAATAAAAATCCAGCTGTTCATTGTTTGTTCATGTTTGTTCATAGTTCATTAACTAATGTTAACAAATACAACCTAATAACAACCTAATGACATTAATATTAACTAAGATTAATAAATGCTGAAGAAGTATTGTTCATTCTTAATTCATGTTAACTAAGGTAGTTAACTAATATTAACTAATGAAGCTTATTGTATGGGGGGGGGGGGGGGGGGGATTGGAATCCACTGCTGCTTCAATGTATAATTATAATCAAGGTATTAATATTTTTCGTTCTAAATATCAAATGAGTTGAATGACTTCTCTGGAGATTTTACTTTGTTATAGAAGTTACCAGTGTGATTACTGAAATGTTTTTTGTCATGTATTCTTTAATGTCAGTATTTGATATCTGAATGCAGTAACAGTGCTTGCCTATTTATCCCGGCTTCCAGAAATTAAATAGGGACTGGTTTTGTGTTTGAGAAAGGTCTTTAACGTGTTAAAACATATAGGGGTCATTGAAGTCTAGTCTATAGTTTAAGGAACCATTTCTCAGTTAAAGCATATACTTTCCATTTAGACTAAAGTGTCCTATCCTGAGAGAAAGAACTTGTTATCTTGATGTTTTGAGACAAGACTCCTGTTTATAGTTAGAGCCTGGCCAAATCCAACCTTGGAAAAGCTGTGTGTCGGTGTGTGTGTTAGTCTTCTTGCTTACAGGTTAAGGAACCACTGGCATTGTTGGAGATTGACTGAGTTGTTGTTCGAGACATGCTGACACCCAGCAACCCAAATCTGCGACCTGGAAGGTAACAACGTGCCTAACTTCAGGGTCCGAGTGTCAGCTGCATAATCTATGGAGATATGCTTCAGTCTATCTGTGTGGAAAATTACTATGTTTATCAATTTCTTGGCCAATGAGAATCATTCAACCTGTAAGCAATGACGTAGCTTAGACCTTGGAAATGGTATAACTGCTGTGATCTATGTAACTGTAAGCAGGGCGGCCTACGAACTCCTGTGTGAGTCTTGAAGCTGAACATCTGCTGATGAAACTGCAAACTATCTTCAGTAAAACTTTTCTTCAATTTTTTATAATTCCGACATCCGGGTCTTCTTTCAAACATCTGGTCTTTGGGTCCTAAACTGTTAACCCCTAACACAAGATACAAGCAAAATGACATAAGATATTAAGTCTTGTTTTCTGAAGAATGTATCAAAATGAGGTGAGTTTATGCTTAAAACAAGAACAAATATCTTCCAATTTGGTCAGAAAAATCTTGTTTTCCCTTTAAATTGAGATTATTTTTCTAACCCCATTTGCAGATATTTGTTCTTGTTTTAAGCATAAACTCACTTCATTTTGATACATTCTTCAGAAAACAAGACTTAATATCTTATGTCATTTTGCTTGTATCTTGATTTAAGAATGTTTAGATATTTGTACTGGAATACAAGACAGAAATACAGATTTTTTATTATTATTTTTTTAGGGATGCACCGATATGAACATTTTGGCCAACACCAATACAGTAATTCTGTATATTTGAAAGCCGATAACCGATATATTGGCCGATAAATCTAAATCCAAGTTTTTATATATTTTTTGAGAGCCTGATTAAAAGTCTCACCATTAAAATCCATGTTCCAAGCACACAAATTAATGATGTTCTTTTATAGTTAATTCGGTAACACTTTATTTTACAGTGTCCTTGTTACATATGTTACATCTACTTACCATAGTAATAACAGTAAATTATGCATAATTACATGCAACTAACCCTCAACCAAACCCTAACCCTATAGTAAGTACATGTAATTGCTTAATATTACTCAGTACTTAAATATATAATTACACTGTAACAATGACACCTTAAAATAAAGTGTAAACGTTAATTTTATAGCGTATATGACAGATTTGCGATGCACATGTTGCACTTTACTGTATTTTCCTGTTTTGAAGTGATTCCAATCATATTTCAAGCAATTCAAAACCATCATGGCGAACAGTGTGCATCTGTGTCTCAGCTGAAGGAAATAATCCATTATATATCGGCTTTAATATATATATAATAATATAATATCGGCCACATTTTTTTATCGGGCTGATAACGATAACATTAAACATGAACATATATCGGCCTATACCGATATGTTGACCGATATATCGTGCATCTCTATATTAAATGAATATTTCATCATTGCATCTGAAAACCAACCATCACAGTTCCCAAAGGTGATGACCGCGCTTGTTCGTCTGTTGATCCATATGAAGTTCTCGATATCTCCTCCTCTGCTCTTCTTCTTGTTGCTGAAGAAAAGGGTCAGAATTTCTTCACTGATCTTCTCCAGATCTCCCTGGACCAGGACCGAGTCCGTCCGCTCCATACGCGTCACTCCGATGTCTCGGCCCTGCAGTTGCTTTGAGGTGCATTTTCTTATAAATGACTTCACATCTGTTGATAAAATGAAAAAGGAAGAAAAATGATCTAGGATGCATGTTCTTATGAAATGTTCACAGAATTGAATATGTCGTCATTAACTCTTATTTGAATGTTGACCACAGCCGGCAGTCATTCATTTTCTCCACTTAAAGATTTCACTCTTATAAATAAAGGTTTCCGAAAGTGTTTGTTTTTTTGCACAGCAGTGCCATAGAAGAGATATTTTTAGTTCCCCAAAGAATCTTTCAGTGATCATTTTTCATTTCTTAAAATAACCATTTTTATTTCTACGTGTGAAGAACGCTTTAATAATCTAAAAAACCTTTTTACACTATAAAGAACCTTTTGTGAATTGGAAATGTTCCATGGATATTAAAGGTTCTTCATGGGACCATCAATGACAATAAATAACCTAGACTTTGTACCATTTCTGTAATGTGTTGTTGTTTTTTTTCTCTCTCTTGGAAAATAAGTTACACTGCAAATTATCTGATGTACATTATCAGGTAGATGTATTTTGACCTGTGTTACTTGATTCATACAAGGAGGTGATTCATTGAATAGGTATAATATTGATTTGTGTTTTTTGAATCGTGTGCTGTGTCAATATTTTTGATGTTGTTTAATTTTTTTTTTTCTCATGCATTATATTTATGATGATTTTTTTATGTTTCATGACTTTTGTGTGAGATATGTTCTTTGAATTTTTTTTTTTCATGCATTATATTTGATATTTTCACGTTTTATGACTTTTGTGAAATTAGCTGCTGTTAAATGAACTGAGACGCTGTTTGTCATACACACCCTGATGAAGGCATGTAGCCGCAACGCGTAGGTGTACTTCTCACCAATTTTTTTTAAGTAAGCCATGAATGAAATAAAGGCTTTTTAACCTTTTTCACTAACATTCGAGTGCCTTGGAATTCTTGTCTTCAGAGATATACTATCCCACAACCAAAGAGCACCGAGGTTTAATACACCCCATGCAGCACTTCTTTTTTGCATTAAGCTTTGAATAAATAACCTTTATTTTTAAGAGTGTAAAACAGTGAAGTGTGAACATCTGTTTTTAATGTTGACAATGTGCACATTTATATTTACTGGTGCCCTGGATGAGATTATTTATTAATTGATTACAGTCTAGCATTACTTGTATTGATCAAAGTTGCTGAATCATAAACAAGTGTTTCATGAGAATATAAAACACAGCGCTGGAGAGTGGAGACAGAAGATGGTGTCAAATGTTGGTCACTTTTCTTCCTATTGATTAAGAACTGAACATTATTTACGGAAGGTTGCAAAAGGGAGATTTCACAGTGATAATTTTTTGGTTCCCCAAAGAACATTTTCTTAAAATAACCATTTTTTCTTACTGTGAAGAACATTTTAATAGTCTAAAGAACGTTTTTCTGCTTTAAAGAACATTTAGTGGTTCCATGAATGTTAAAGGTTCTTCATTGAACCATTAATAAAGATCCTTTATTTTTAAGAGTGTAGTGATAAATGTTTGCTTTTATTCCTCAATGTCCTCTTGTTTTTAATGTCATTAATGATTCATTTTCAGATTATTTGCAATGATGAAAGGAGGTTAAGATTTAGCACAAACTGTAGAGGTTAGATCTGAAAATCTGTCATGTGAATACTGTATTAAAATCATGAATTACTATTAAAATGAGCTGAAAAAAACAATGATTTTTGTCTTGTTTTCTATTACAAATGTCTAGACACTCTTGGGACAATCAAGATACATTTACTGGAGAAGCAAAATGACTGAAGGTATAAAGTCTTATTTTCTGATGAAAATGAATTGGGTTTTGCTTAAAACAGTCGAGTCAGAAAAATAATATTGTTTTCCCTTTGAATTATGTTTTTCTGACCCCATTGGCAGATTGTTTTTTTTCTTGTTTTAAGAATAAAGTCACTTAATTTTTTTCTCCAGTAAATGTATCTTGATTTAAGAATGTTTAGACATTTGTACTGGAAAACAAGACAAAAATACTGAGGAAGTGAACAAGACCAATTAGAGTAATCCTTTATTTTAATAGACGCGCATGCAGTGGTGGAACAAAAGCAGTGTTCGCGGCACAGATGTTCACGCTTCACTGTTTTACTCATTTGCAAAAGGCTTTAACCGAAGAACATTATTGTGAATATTAATTTTAATATTGCTTGGGTGACAAGACAAAAGAAAATAAGCAGGCGTCCCAAAAACAGAGGACAAAACATTGCAGAGAGTGACAATAACAGACACCCAGCGGGAAAGACTTCCAAACCCACCAATATCTTGTTTAAAGGTGACGACAATCCTATCATCATCATCAAGTGTCTCCCAAGTGTATTCTGTCGTCTTGCTACAGCTGCCAATGAACACTGAGATTTTCTTCCAGTCTGTGTCGCCATCAAACCCCGTCAAGATGAAGCGACGGGGGTCTGACTTCCCTCCCAGACTTCCTTCATTATACACTTGTAAAGATACACCAATATCATGTTCTTCCTTGCCAAAAATCTCCTTGAAATCTGAGAAAAGGGTCAACATTATGTTAATTTTATGTATTATACAGTGCTATGCATAAGTTTAGACACCCATACTAAAGTTGACTAAAAAGAGGAATAAAAAATCATCTTTTGGAAACTTAACTTAATGCCTTAATTTAAAAAAATTAGGAAAAATCCAACCTTTAAGGACACCAATTTTCTTTGTGAATGAATAATGTATCGTAAATAAATAAATGTTCTTCCTTAAAATACAGGGTGCATAAGTTTGGACACCCCTATGTTAAATTCCCATAGAGGCAGGCAGATTTGTATTTTTAAGTATTTTTTTATTTTTTTTATTTTTAGGATACTATGCATCCTGATAAAGTTCCCTTGGCCTCTGGAATTAAAATAGCCCCACATCATCACATAGCCTTCACCATACCTAGAGATTGGCATGGTTTTATTTCAGTTAGCCTAATAGCTGGTTTGATTTGCATTGAGAGATGATCTTATGGAAAGTACCCCATGCCAATCTCTAGGTATGGTGAAGGCTGTGTGATGATGTGGGGCTATTTTAATTCCAAAAAAATAAAAAAAATACTTAAAAATAAAAATCTGCCTGCCTCTATGGGAATTTAACATAGGGGTGTCCAAACTTATGCACCCTGTATTTTAAGGAAGAACATTTATTTATTTACGATACATTATTCATTCACAAAGAAAATTGGTGTCCTTAAAGGTTGGATTTTTCCTAATTTTTTTAATTAAGGCATTAAGTTCAATTTCCAAAAGATGATTTTTTATTCCTCTTTTTAGTCAACTTTAGCATGGGTGTCTAAACTTATGCATAGCACTGTATATATATATTATAATATATAATATTGATGTATTATTTTAATTTAATACTGTGAAGCTGCTTTGATACAATCTGTATTGTGAAAAGCGCTATATAAATAAACTTGACTTGACTTAATTTTGATCTCAAAGATGACAACTAATCATCATGATTTGCTTTTTTAATGTTCTTTAAGGTAAGCTCTGACTTAGCTAGTGCTAGTTGTCTAATGATAGTTTCTACGAAACAGAATTAGGCCTACATCACGTATAAGTGATGCATTAAAAATAGACTTGCAAAACTGGTTTCATGTTACAATATGAGTGGCTAGTAAACAAACTCCCAGGTCTTAAATCATACCTGACTGGCTGTAGAGTTTCAGGATCCAGCTGTTATTTCCGTGCTTTGCTAGCTCAAATTGCTCTGTAAATTGCTCAAAATACATCTGAAGTGTTTCCTTATCAACCGAAGTTAATGAAGAGGTAATTAGAAGATCTGGTATTTCTGAATCCTCCTCATTGTCTGTATTATGAACAAATGTATACATGTGACCAAAGTGTCATTGTTAATGTCATTGTCAAAGTGTCATTGTTAATTGTGAAAATCTGTGAATATTTATAAACACTAAAAGTAAAAGCATTATAGTCAAACCTTTAATTTGTGTTGCAGGCTTTCTTACTGCAGAGACCTTTGTACAATAAGGAGGAAGTGTGTGAGTATATGATATTCATCTGACCTAGTTTTAAATTACAGTAATGTGTCCCTCCTTCACTGAATTACACATTTATGGGTGGAACAAAATATCATGCCACAATATATCGCAATACAAAAATGCATCAATAAGTATCGTGGATAGTGACAATATTGTATTGTGTATAATTAACCCTGTGTGAGAATTTTTTTTACGTTTACAGAGTTTTAGTGTCAGTACTACATTAAATATATAATGTTGAATATAATGTATACTAATGCAATGGGGGAATATTTGTGGGTCCTGATAATGCCAAATGTCTGATGTTACCAGTAAAAATTTATAAATGTATCTAGTCGTGAAACAATGCAAGCATATTCGTCTAAAATAATTCTGTTTTCAGCTTCAGAATCATGAATATTGTTATTCTGGTGTCTCTATTGTCCTGTGCTTTGGGTTTCCAGCACTAAGTCCAAGACTATTCATTTACATCCACAATGCAATACCAAATTTATCATTTTAATCAACTGTGCAGTTTTAAACCTTTTATCATATGTCTTGAGAGTATCGCAATAATATCGTATCGTGAGTTCAGTATCGTGATATGTATGGAATTGTGATATGAGGGTATCGTTACACCCCTAACTGTATTTCTCTTATGTTTCTTTGATTTTTAAATCAAGATCAGGACCCATATTAAGCTGGAGTGTTGCGTAAATGTCCCGTTGCTTCCTTGTCTTTCATAAGAGGCATGAATCATGATATTTTGAAGCTTGTAGTCTAATGTGTGAGTCTAAATCGCATCATATAGCTACTGGAGTGCATCAGGGCTCAGTGCTTGGACCACTTCTCTTCTTCATCTACATGTCATCACTAGGATCTGCCATTCAGAAACATGGTTTTTCATATCATTGCTACACTAACACACTCTACCGCTCATCCCAGCTAGAATTACTATTCTATATATCTATTTAAAAAAAATAAAAAGACTAATTTCAGCACTTGCATATTGTTGCCCTATTTGGTTTGATTGCTTCTATTGCTCTGCTCACTTGTAAGTCGCTTTGGATAAAAGCGTCTGCTAAATGATTAAATGTAATGCAAATGTATTAACGATAATAATTCATAAATAATAACAGACAACAGAATCACCTGGTTTGCAGGAGCGGGCAGTGACTTAAGGAGAGCGCTTTTCTCCAGCTTGGGCTTTGGCAGAACTTGTGGTTTGATCTTTTTGCTTTTCGTGTCTTCTGGAAGTTTCACTGTCACTTCAACCGCTCCCTTAGATCTGAAATCAACTTTATGGATTCTTTTGTCAAGCACCTTCTTCAGATCTGGAAAACAGGGGAATTCTCTGTAAAACTCTTACATTTCCCAAACTATTTCAGCTCTTTTTTTAATCATGTATGTTATGTTACGTTGTGGAAGGTTTGTTTTGAGCTGGAGGCTGGAAGGTTGTTTGCGCCACTGAATAAAAAATATATAATATGTGACTTTTTATCTCACAATTCTTACTCTTTTCGAACAATTGCGTGTTTTTATCTCACAATTCTAATTTAAATTTTAGAAATTTTAAAATTACATTTTTCCTCAGAATTGCGAGTTTATATCTCCCTTTATTTAGTGGCATTCATAACAAATATAAAGAAAATCCGCTATGTAACATAAAAAAAAGAAGGAACATTCTTAATACAATCCCACAATATTTCCCCTTTTCCCTTATTGTGGTTTTGGCATAAAAAACGAGCCTACTGCAGATTATGGGAAGGACTTCCGGTTTGGGGAAGTTCCACTCATAAAGCAACAAATACTATTTATCAATTAGTTTGACTACTACAAACTACACATTTCCTTCATTTACTATTTTCAGATAGGCCTAGTCTTATGAGAATAACGTGATACTTGGTGTTTAAATGTGACATGCCAAGATCTATGGCAAGCTCTTTTCAGAAGCTGCATTCTTTCCCTCCTTCCTTATTCCGTTGTAACAACAATATAATATGCACAAATAAAATGCTTTTAGAGCGAAACTTTCGCTGATTGTTTACAGTTTAACGGAAGTTACTCACATAATTCATAATTCGTAGTCATAATTCGGGTGTAGGAAAAGTTGGATAAGTTAGGTAGGCTATGGGTAATAACAATTACAAATAATAATAATAATAATAGACTAATAATAATTATAAAGTAAAATATAATAAAAATAAGTCAACTTAATATAGAAATACATTACAAATAAATTAAAACATAAAATAAAGACATTCATATTAAGTTTATAATATTTAGTAATTCAGAATTTTCTCAGAATAGTGTATTGTAGAAAAGTCCGAATTGTTAGATAAACCATGACAATTACCTTTATTATTATTATTATTATTATTATTTCCGTGGAGGAAATAATTAAGCTTCCAGTTCAGTGAATAAGCTTCCTTTGGTATTAGTTTTGTCTCTGTGTTTTAGCTATGATGTTGCGATGACTTACCTTCTTCAGTCATATAAATCAGGAGTGCTTTTCGTTTGTCATCTTGATGTTCTCGAATCTGCTCGATTTCTCCTCCTGATCTTCTTTTATTTTTAAAATAAAGCTCAACTTTTGATTTCACACGGTCAAAATCATCCGGCAAACCCTCGAGAATCAGAGTTCTCTCTTCCATCTTTGCGCTCCAAAAGAGTTGAGAAAGTAGCCTAACTTTCTCCTAAAGTCACAAAACTGTGACAAAACACTCATACAGTAAGTGACTTTCAGGCATTGTCACACAAAGATACTCACAGCAAATAATAAATGAAGGAATCAACAAGGCGAGCCGATTCGATTCAACAGCCTACTTTCGCTTTTACTTCAGAATTCGCTCATGTGACTTCTGATCAATACGAGGCACGTTTGGGATCAGGAAGTTGGGAGGTAAATAATAAGTGTCGAATACTATTTACTGAATATAAATCTGATCATTAAGTCACTGGACAAGTTTTTGGTGGTTTGATTCGTCTTTTTACCTCAGAGACTTTCGATTTCGCTCACGTGACTTCTGGTCAATACGAGGCAAGCCAAGTTCGGAATCAGGAAGTTGGGAGGTAAATAATATGTGGTGAATAATATTCACTGAATATATATCTGATAATTTAGTCATTGGCCAAGCATTTGGTGGTTTGATTCGTCTCTTCTTTTTTATTCTTCTTTTTTTTTACCTCAGATACTTTCGAGTTCGCTTGAGACATGTCTGACAACGCTGGAGACCAAGTAAACGGCGAGGTACGTCCGTTTCACACACTTTTTAGGTTTCTATGTGAATTCAGTTTAACATTTTATAATGCTTTGGTGAAAAACTAGTCAAAAATCGTGTTTAAAACGTACAGCTTCGCAGCCTGGAAGACGAGATGATCGCTGCTGAGGCGGAGCTACTGAAATACAAGGTAAAAAAAGACACAAACATACAGAAACTATCAGGCCTATGAACAATTTATCATAAATGAACTATTTCTAACATTTGCGTTATTAATGATTCCACACAGAATCTCATTGAGTCTGCTGATAATGAAAGATCCAGATTGCTGCTGGAAAAAGCTGAAGCTGAGGACTTAAAGAGAAAAGCCGAGGCAGAACTTCAGGCATTCATGGATTCTGAAGAAAAACTATCTAACCAATTTAAGAGCGATTTTCAAGAAGTACAGGTGAATTTCGAGGCTAACCATTAACATGCAACTTTCTCAGGACTTAGGGTAACATGGGGGAAGATGCCTTCCTCAAGAACAATGTGGATTTCCTTTTAAACAAACAACATATTTAGATATAAGTTTAGCATGTGCAGTATGATGATGCATCAGACATATGAGTTATTAAAGGAAATAAAGAGAAATAGAAACATTTGCTAATTTAGCCTAGTTGTTATAGCACACAATGTCAAATATTAAAAGAGGTAAACCTGCCCCTACTCTGGATAACATTTTGCACAATGTATAAATTACTTTTGATATAATTCTTCTCATTAATATTTATATATTTTTAAAGTGTCATTAATGTAAAAATTCTAAATCAGCTATTCTATTTAAAGTTTTATTTTGACAATTTAGTTGAACAGTTGAATAACCGATGACAGACAAAGCAGAATACCAGTAAAAGAGATCTAAAAAAGGTCAAATTATATGACTTATATACAGGCATATGAATATTTACATATTTAATTGCCTATATTTTAATCGAAGATATGTCATATTAGAAACACTGTGAGATCTAATCACTCAACCTATAGGTTTTAATGAAATATGTAAATGAAGATGTCTGAAATGTACATCTAATTCATAGAAATGCTGAATAAAAACACCATTAATTACAATTGAAAAATAATATCACTAGGAACCAGCTGAGCCATTTCTGGATGACCCATCTTACCCCAAAGGCCTAATTTTATCTCTACTTCAAAATTAAAACTATAACTTTTACTCCACAGATCTATAAACATTAATATGTCCTCAAATCCCTCATTAATAAATAGACACAAAAAACTTTGACATTCAACATAATACAATGTCATAAAACACTCTTTTCCAGAGACAAAAAATTTGATCATTTACCCTCAAAACTGTTTCAGCTGACTGTATCTCACAAATGTTAATATTCAGATGAAATGTCAAAATTAAAAATAGCATAGACATTCATCAAAAGTGCTGAGATGAGATTTTGTCATCTATGGTGAGGAGAAAAAATAAAGTGGGTGGGTGGCTCATCTTACCCCGGGGGGTCATCATCCCTCATGTTACCCTACTTGCCAAGGTTCTCTCAAAGTTAGGAACCAGCGTTCTTCCAGTAACATTAACAGAACGTTCGTTCAGAGTTATCTGACCTTTAAAAATGTTATTTAAAAGTTAGCACAAAAACATTATATAATTATACATCATTTATGGAACCTTCTTTTTTTTTCTTAAACGTCTTAGTTGGACATTCGTCTAACGTTTTTTAAATGTTACTTGTTTCAGAATGTTCAGAGAACGTTTAAAAGTAACATTCCCATGGTGTGTGCAAAATTCTAAAACGAAATGTTCCTTTAACATAAGTATAACCAACAAGAAACATTTTTAAAACTGGATGTTTTGATTGTTCAGGGATCATTCAGAAATTAAGTTTTCATAGCTTTAAAGTAAACATGTGATTGTTAGCTGGGTGACCACTCTAACTGAAAGCAGCTGATGAGTATTTGTGTTTATCCTTCATCATTTCAGGATGAGATGGAGAGTCTTGATCGGGTCAATCAGGATCTGAAGAGAGAACTTGATGATTTACGAAAGAAGCTTCAATTCAAGAGGGACGAAAGTGACTCTCTGCAACGCAAATTCAAGGTTGACCTGTGTTTTATGAGTTGAGCAGTCTTTGAGTTTTAAAGGGGTGGTATAATGCCCTTTTCACAAGATGTAAAATAAGTCTCTGATGTCCCCAGAGTGTGTGTGTGAAGTTTTAGCTCAAAATACCTCACAGATATTTTTATATAGCATGTTAAAGTTGTCACTTTTTGAGGGTGAGCAAAAACGCACTGTTTTGTGTCTGTTCTTTTAAATGCAAATGAGCTGCTGCTCCCGGCACAGGGGGCGGAGCTTCAACAGCTTGCATTCACACACACATGCACTGAAAATGTCAAAAACTTTTAGCCTTTTATGTTCAAACTGGAGTCAGACAATGATGGAGAGACTCAAGAAGAGACAACATGTAGACAATGTGCACATTTATATTTACTGTTGCCCTAGATGGGATTATTTATTAAGTGATTAACATTTTAATAATTGAAAGAACCCTTTTACACTAGTGGGTTCTTCATGGAACCATTGATGCTAATAAAGAACCTTTTTTTTTTTTAGTGTAGTAATAAATGCCATGTCACATCTTTCTTTAATACATGTTTTGTGATTAAAGGGGTGGTTGATTATGATTTCACCTTTCTAACTTTAGTTAGTGTGTAATGTTAATGTTTGAGCATAAACAACATCTGCAAAGTTACAACGCTCAAAGGACTACAACAAACGGCTGGTAGAGACTACACCACATTCCTCCTGGGTTAGTGACATCACTAACCCTAAAATTTACATAAACCCCGCCCCCTGAACACGATTTATAGATTATCAAGACTATGCTAATCAATGACTAGAAGATAACTACACATAAGCTTCATAAACTCGTCAACTAACCGTTCAGAAATGTCCTGTTGCTTCTACATGTTGTCACTTCTTCTTGAGTCTCTCCATCATTGTCTGACTCCGGTTTGAACATAAAAGGCTAAAAGTTTATGAAATTTTCAGAGCATGTCTGTGTGAGTGCAAGCTGTTGAAGCTCCGCCCCCTGTGCCGGGAGCAGCAGCTCATTTGCATTTAAAGGAACAGACACAAAACGGTGCGTTTTTGCTCACCCTCAAAAAGTGACAACTTTAACATGCTATATAAAAATATCTGTGGGGTAAACTTCACACACACACTCTGGGGACATCAGAGACTTATTTTACATCTTGTGAAAAGGGCATATATGAGTTGAGCACTCTTCGAATTTTAAAGGGGTGGTATACCCCTTTAAAATTCAAAGAGTGCTCAACTCATATATGGCCTTTTCCCAAAATCTAAAGTGATTTATACGAATACATGTGTGTAACTGACCAATGACTCTTCATTCTCTCTGAATGCAGATACAAGCCAAAATCCCAGTGAAAACAGTGAAGTTTACTCGTGGTCTTGAGACGGAAGAGGGAGACGAGAGAGAGGATGTCGTGGCTTCTGTGTTCACGGTCACACAAAGACCATCGTTTCGCTTGAAGGGCGGCCAGGCTCTCATCACGTTTGAGGAGGAGAAGGGTATGGAAAAGATAAAAAATAATCATTATCTGTAAATGTTTTCTGATTTTATTTGCATTGATCCATTCATGTAAGAGCTGCAACAGAGAGATCCTGGTGTCGTGGGTTCTGCTGGATGTTTATTCATCCTGTCTTTTACCAGGAAGGTCCCATTCAAATATAAAATCTCTTCTTCCAGGGAGTCCTGGTCAAGATGGCGACATAAAGTTTCACATAAAAACACAATTTAAACAACAAATACAATACAAATATATCAAAGATTAATGAAAACGGCAACATGATTCCTTCAGTGCAGACTGTAATAGATTTTTTGGAGCATTAATAGTGGGAATTGATTCTGTAGCAATGCATTGCATATCATTACATAACCAATGTGCATAAAAAGAAAATGTTATACCCTAGGAACATTCAGATGAATACCAGTGGTTGGTCTAGTAGTGATATATTTGTTAATGAGATAGAGATGCAAGTAGGAAGTTTTTATTGCTAAAATTGCTAATTTATTGCTAACATTGCAATTTTTTTTTGTTTTTCTATGCTTTTTTTTCTTGCATAGTAAAATAAAACCTGTAGCTGCAATTTGCCTTTATGCCAAATAATTTTGTCAGATAAATTCATTAACCAAGTTTAGAGTTTTGTTCTTCCCTCGTATAAAAAATATTGGGTAAAAACAATCGAATATTTTCCTCATATTTTGATGGTTTAACTGAACTTGTAAGTCATTAATACAAATATAACTTTTGCCACTACTGTATATATGTTTCTCATAATGTGTGCACACTGTCTCTGCTTTGTGTGTTTCAGTGGCAGAGCAGATCCTCAGACTGGCGAAGTGCTCGGTGACCTGTGACAAATCCAAGATGGATGTGAAGCCATACTCTTTAACTCTGGATCCTTCTGTGAAGTTTGAGGTAGAGCGATTTGAGAGGTTTTTCATTCAATTTCATTCATTCAAAAAATTTCTTTGCCAAGTTTTTGCACGCATATTTTTAAAGTAAATTTCACATATGGAATTAAGTAAACTCTACTTAACTAAGTTAAGTGAAAGTAACAAAGAAAATAAGTAATTTTAACTTGGCTAGTAAAAGGTTGAGTAATATCTATTTAGTTGAAGTTTCCTTTGCAATACATTTCACTCAAACAATATAACATTGAATTAAACTTTTAAAGTATATGCTTTACTTAGAAACATCTAAGTAAATAATACAATAGATATTGACAGTATATCAACATTTCAGATGGTAAGTATTATGTGAACGCAGAGACCTCAATACTTGGTAGACAATACACAATGACGGGAACATTTGATGGATCGTTTTTGTGTGTGAATGTGTCATTTTGAGTAGAAAATGAACTCCAAATGTCACAAAATGGCCAATTACTAATCCTAGCAACAAAAGCAATGATAAAATATTGTAAATACAGCTGGAAAACAGTGAAAAATCAACCTCATTAATTATTCAAGGCCCAGTGCATGATGGGAACACCAGTATCAGAAAAGTTGAGTAATTTTACTTAATTTTATAACGTTGATATTTACGCTTTCATTTCTACACGCTTGAATTGAGTACTAATATAGAATTTAGTTTGTTTTTTTTATTCTTGCCTGAACTGACTTTTTAATGTAAATTACATTTGTTTTTTCTGTAGTATTTACTTCACCACAAAATCATTTTTATCAGTGTAGGGATGCATGATATATCAGCCACCATATCAGTATCGGCTGTTGATTTGTAATGTTAAAAAAAAAAAAGTGGCCGATATATTACAGCCGATAAATAATGGATTATTATGATTGGAATTGAAGGAAAATACGGTTCAGTACAACATGTGCAGTGCAAGTCTGTCATACAGGCAATAAAATTATAATAAGAACATCATTATAATTGTGTGCTTGGGAAATGGATTTTAATGATGAGACTTTAGTTTTTTTAATCAGGCTCTCAAAAATCGTATAAAAATTTGGATTTAGATTTATCAGCCAATATATCAGTTATCGGCTTTCAAATATAAAGAATTATCGATTATCGGCACTGGCCAAAATTTTCATATCCGTGCATCCCTAGTATCACAGATTTGTCTCAGAATAATGTGTTCTTTGTTGATGTGAACTGCTGTTACTTCTGTCCATGCAGGTTCATATCAAGGTATCCAAAAAGACCATCAAGTTCCGCAACGCCCCGCCCACTTTACCCGAGGAGCGAATGAGAGACCGGCTGGAGCTGTCCTTCTCTAGACCCAGTCGAGGTGGAGGTGAAGTGGAGAAACTGGAGTACAATAAGAGTAACGGCACAGGCCGCGTAACTTTCGTCAACACTGGAGGTGTGTCTTTATCCTCACATGATGTTGTTTTGATCTTCTATATTGTTATTGTGTGTTTTGTGAAAGTTTTTGTTCATCGTAGAAGTTGTGTTAGGAATGCCGTACTATACACCACACACTGCACACTTATACAGTGCTCTATGTACTAGGGGTTGAATTACCTCTGAATGTTTTTAATTGGACATTTATGGGATTAAAGTCGAGTCGAATAGTCGCAGATTATGTAAATAATGAACAAATAAGCCTGAACCTCGAGCTGAGAGTGAACGCGGGTTGTCTTGTGCACAGCACATATGACATAGATTATTTTTATCAGTTCTTTTGTCTTTGGCCCGTTATATTTCTCACAGATTTCATCTCGTTCTAAATGAGATACAGATAAAGTAGCACAGTAAAGAATACATTTATATGAATGCATTAGTGAGAGAGCGATTGCGTGAGACTATTTATGCTGCAAAATGGCTTAGAATAGTGCACAAGTATGCAAATTGGGAAGCACATACCCAGCTAACAAAAAAATATGTTATAAAAATGTTTTGCTAACATTCCTGTTAAGTTATAATATAGTTTTTAAATGTTTCCTGATCGTTCAAATGCATTGTTGTTGTTTTTTTTCATTCTTTTAAGAGCGAACGTCAAGGGAACATTCCATTTTTTAATTTTGCAAACATTCAGAGAGTGTTTACTTTGGAGAGTTCTCTGAACATTCTTGAAATTTAAAAAAAAAACTAAATTAAGCTTAAATAATGTTTTTGTGCTATTGTTTTCCGAACATTATTAAAGACCTGATTAAGTTGAACTAACATTCTATTAATGTTACTGGAAGCATTTCATAACTTTGATGAAACCTTGCCAGAACGTTCTGAGAACGATCCCTGTTAGCTGGGTAATGTATGATTTACAACTAGACTTTCACATTATTTGAAGATGTTTTTCCACAGTCCCTGAATGGGAATATCTCTAGAATGAAGGGATATCATCATTCAAACTACATTTTGAATTCCCAGTACATGTCCCATACTGATCTGCACTAACTTTTATCATAATTCAGCCACTGTAGGTTTTTCAGATGCTTCCTCTGATTTAGTCTGTTGTGTTTGTGGATGGGTGTTTCAGCTCAGTTATGAAGTTTAATATCTGTCAGTAGGCCTGTCGCGATAGTCGATAAGTCAATTAATCGCACGATAAAAAAAAATGAGCTCGATAATTTTTTCCGGCCACAATAATTCCATTTGCATGCTTGTTTGTTTTCCTCGTCTCTCTCTCTCTACCAAAGAGACTGGATGACCACTCTCGGTTCTTTAGCGTATAGGAGGAGTGAACTCTCTTCGTCTCTTGTCAGTTGCATGGTCTTTGTGTGGGGAGGCGGCGCGCGGCGCTTGTCAGTCACGTATGGGAAAGCGCCGGCGGGACTGTTTGCGGCTACTGCCGGGAGAGAGAGAAGACGCTAGTTGTGAGTTGCGACAGCGAGCCCGTTCACATGAAAATGCGTATCTATACCACGAATGTTATTTCTCGTGCCATTTATATGCCAAAAATAGTTTTTGCGTGCATATGATACGCTCTTTATGGCGTGTAATACGCACGCACTCCTCACCCCTAATCCTAACCAAGTATTTTCAGTGCGTAGCATACACGCAATAAAGTGCGTCTCCGTTTTCCCGACAGTACACAATCACTTGACAAAGTAACAGGAGTAACGAATGGTGTGATATGGCTTGTTGAGGCTTTTTTTTATTTGTTTACAAAGGTCCTAACCGGCAGTTTTGCCTGTTATGGAATGTATCACTATTTATGCCTAATGTCTAAAGCCTAATGTTTAATATTTTTTGAAGTGCAATTTTGTTTACATCCATTTTATTTATTAACAGACATTTATTTTGTTAACAGACACTAAGAGTCCATTGCTTTTATTGTTTTTGGTTGTTTTGTTCATTTTTTGGGATATTTAAAATGTTTTCCGTTTTCAATGTTGAATGTTGAAAAGGTGTACCTGCATTATTATGCCATTATAATTATATTAAATGAAAATGGTCTCAGAACGACAATATTATCGTTTATCGCGATAATTTCTTGGACAATTTATCGTCCAGCAAAATTTGTTATCGTGACAGGCCTATCTGTCAGATTCATAGTTCTTCATGACGGCCTTTCTGGTTTCACTTTCAGTTGCGGAGAATTTGGCTCTCAGAGGAAAGTTTTGTGTCGACACCGGCAGCGATGTGGTGGTTGACGTGTTTCCTCTGTATGACTACAAGCTCAAGAAATTTCAAGTATGTTTTCAACAACAGACATTCGTGTTCATTTTCCACATCAGAAACAGGTGTTCAGTGAGGAAGAGCATGCATCTGATTTATGGTGTTTGCTGTCACATTGCAGACGTACTCGGGGGCCCCGAATCGCACCGTGCTTCTGGGGGGAATTCAGGAGCTGATGGATGAAGAAGATCTTCAGGACCATCTAGAAATCCACTTCCAGAAGCCCAGCAACTATGGAGGAGAGGTTGAGAATATCAAATACGTCCCTGATGGAAAGGAGCTGACGGCTTTCTTCTGTGAGGACGGCGTTGAGAAGGCCAGCTGAGGGCCTAATGTTGTTTTCAGTACACTGCAAAAATAATGCTCTTCCTGAACAACCAGAACAAATAACTGCCAATGGGGTCAGAAAAATAAACTTAATTCAAAGGGAAAACAAGATTATTTTTCTGATGTTTATTATTAAGAATGTTGCGATATTTATCCTGGAAAACAATACTTTTTTTTTTTTTTTTTTTCAGTGTTTGCACCAACAATCAGATTTTATTTTGAATCAGTGAAGAGAAGCATTACTTATTATTTACATGTTAAGTTTGTGGGATTCTTCAGATTTTTCTTCAGATTGTACTGATTATATCAATCATATCTCCTCACTGTCTTCTTTAAAATAACATTATGACAAAACTAAGTTTCCTTAAATACGATTATGACTGGAACAGAAGGAGTTTATTAAGTAGGTTATGTGTCAAATAAATTACATCATGCATTGTAAGAGCATTGTATTTTAACTATATTAAAATAAAGTTTATTCAAAAGTTATCTACATGGGCTGCAGCATTAATGATTAACCACTAGATGTTTTGCCACTTTTGCCAATGATTTGGAATGATCAAACAATGAAGGCATCCAGCTATCTTTGGTAAGAGGATTGAACGGGTTTGATAGCTGTAAACAAAACACAAGCTTATCTGGTATTCTTTTTAATCCGTTTTTATTCGTTTTTTAGTCAGTTGTCATTAGTATTAGTTTTTGCATTTTTAAAATGTCTAGTTTTTTTATTAAGTTTTAGTTTTTAGTTTAAGTTATCTTAGTATTTCAACTTAAATGAAAATGAGAAATGTTGCCTTGGCAACTAGCTGAAATATAATACTTTTTTTTATATTTTATTTTATGTAATTGTTTTATATATATATATATATATATATATATACACTACTGGTCAAAAGTTTTAGATCTGTAAGATTTTTTATGTTTTTAAAAGAAGTATCTTCTGCTCACCAAGGCTGCATTTATTTGATAAAAAACTAAAAAGAAAAAAGTAATATTGTGAAATATTATGACAATTTAAAATGACTGTTTTCTATTTTAATATATTTTATTTTATTCCTCAAATGAAAGCTGAATTTTCAGCATCATTACTCCCGTCTTCAGTGTCACATGATCCTTCAGAAATCACTCTAATATGAGGATTTTATGCTCAAAAAACATTCATTTTTATTTTCAATGTTGAAAACAGTTGTGCACAATTTTTTTTTTTTTTAATTCTTTGATGAATGGAAAGTTCAAAAGAACAGCATTTATTTAAAATAGAATATTTTCTAACATTATAAATGTCTTTACTGTAACGTTTGATCAGTTTAACTCATCCTTGATGAATAAAAAATCCCCCAAAAATACAATTTAAATTCTTACTGACCCCAAACTTTTGAACGGTAGTGTTTAATGTTACCAAATCTTTCCATTTCAGATAAATGCTGTTCTTTTGAACTTTCTATTCATCAAAGCATCATGACACATGACACACAGCAAAAAACTGTTTTCAACATTGATAATAATCATAAATGTTTCTCGAGCATCAAATCATCATATCAGAATGATTTCTGAAGGATCATGTGACACTGAAGACTGGAGTAATGATGCTGAAAATGATGCTGAAAACACTTTAAAATATATTAAAATAGAAAACAGTCATTTTAAATTGTCATAATATTTCACAATATTACTGGTTTTTTTATTGTTTTTTATCAAAGCCTTGGTGAGCAGAAGAGACTTCTTTTAAAAACATTAAAAAATCTTACTGACCCCAAACTTTTGAACTATATATAGATATATTTCAGTTCCCTATCAGTCGGTCACTCTTGCCATACATCGGACCGACTTTGAACGGAATTATTTCATGCTCATGTAGACCTGTTTGCCTCCCCAGAGACCTCCCACTGCCAGCTGTTTTACTCCCTGACCGAGGGAACACTCGGCATGGATGCACTGGGACACAGCTTGCCTCGGGGCCTACGCAAATACGCGTTTCCCCCAGTGAGCCTACTTGCACAAACACTGTGCAAAGCTAGGCAGGATGAGGAGCAGGTCCCTATTGGCCCACCCGGACCTGGTTCCCGGATCTCATGCTCCTTCGTGACAGCCATTCCTCTGAGGAAGGACCTTCTTTGGCACCCAATGGCACCCGCATCCAGACCTCTGGAAACTCCATGTCTGGTGCCTGGACGGGACGCTGAGGTTCTAGGTGACTTACCTCCAGAGTGCTTCAGTGCGAGCACCGTCTACAAGGCGCCTTGAAGTGTAACCTGTTCGTCGAGTAGTGTTCCTCTCACCGAGAGGACCCCCGAAGATGTTCGATAGGGTCTGTGCTTTCCTTCCTGCAGCAAGGGCTGGAGCGAAGGCTGTCTCCCTCCACCCTTAAAGTACATGCTGCCGCTATGTATCACGACCACATAGATGGCAAATCAGTGGTGAAGCACGACCTGGTTGTCAGGTTCCTTAAGGGGGCGAAATCCTCCTCGATCCCCCTCCAAACCCTCTTGCAACCTTTCCCTGGTGTTCGAGCACTTCAAGATGCTCCCTTTGAGCCTCTGCAGTCAGGAGACTTAAAGCTTCTGTCCATGAAGACTTTGCTGCTGGTTGCACTGGCCTCTATCAAGAGGGTAGGGGACCTGCAGACATTTTCGGTCGACGAATCGTGCCTAGAGTTCGTGCCGGGTGACAACCACATGGTACTGAGACCCCGGCCTTGCTATGTGCCCAAGCTTCCTACCACTCCCTTCAGAGATCAGGTGGTGAACCTGCAAGCGCTGCCCCTGGAGGAGGCAGACCCAGCCCTGGCTTTGCTCTGTCTTGTCCACACTCTGCGTATGTACGTGGACCAGAGCATGTGAGCGGAGTGGAGCGGGAGCAAGCGGGGAGCGGGAGCAGGCGGATCTTGGACAGAGCGCAGAGCGGCATTTATAAAGGACGGAGCGTCGCCTTATTTCCCACTCCAATTTCGCTCAGCTCACACCACGAGTCTGAAGCATCCTCAGTCAAACCTAAACCAGGATCCATCTGTCTTGCACAGTCATCAACAGTAGACTATTTTCAGTCAAAACTCGGCTCAATAATGGAGTTCAAAAAGTAGGCTACTTCAAAAAGCAAAATGAGAAGTCATACAAGTCAGGTGAACTATTAATATAACTAACTAACAATGATAATGTGGTACAAGAAAACGAATGTGGAGACATCGTTTCAGTCAGCAAAGATTCATTTTGGAATCTCAAAAGACACATCTCTCGAAAACATGAACGTGAGCTACGCGAACACGCTGGGAAGAAAACAAAAGGTTAGCAAATTGAATACGGTAACTTGTAACAAAGTGTAAATTAAATATAGCGTAATATTCAAACAAATTCGTTTTTTCATTCAAGTAGACCTAATGGTTCGTTTTATTTAGCCGAATTTGTGTCGTCCGTAGTAATATTTATATTATTAGGCCCATTTATTCGTTTAATTTTACAGCAGTTTGTGTGTATGGAAGCCAATTTTAATTTTAATCGTGCGCGTTGCGCAAAAGTTCACTTATCAAAATTCTGGCCTTATAGTTAATTTACTTTAAAAAAATGTATGTATATTTTTGTTTATATAATTTTTATTTATATTATTAGGCCCATTTATTCGTATAATTTTACAGGACTTTTTGTGTAGGCTATATACCTTCTTACATAGGCCTGTAATTTGAAATAAAACATTTCTATTTGAAAAATGTTGTTGTTGCTCATTAGTTCTTTAGGAGGTAAGGCTGTGGTCTAAGCTAAAAGTGATATACATGTAGATTTTTTTCCTTTTTTTGGAGCGAGCGGGGGGCGATTTGAGTGGAGCGTGAAGCAAACCTTGTTGAGCGCTGAGCGATGATGAGCGGAGCGACCTGATGTAGCTTTGAGCGGGGGAGCGGAGGGGTGAACAGATTCTCACCGCTCCACTCCGCTCACATGCTCTGACGTGGACAAAACTCAAAGCCTCAGGACCTCAGACCAGCTCTTCGTCTGTTACGGAGGCCAGAAGGGAAAGGCTGTCTCCAAGCAGAGGATGGCCTACTGGATAGTGGATGCCATTGCCTTGGCTTATCAAGCTCAATGCGTGCCCTGCATGCTCACTCCACGAGAGAGGCGTTGCATCCTCCTGGGCGTTGGCACGTGGCGCCTCGCTAACAGATATCTGTAGACCAGCGGGCTGGGCGACACCTAACTCGTTCTCTAGGTTTTATAGCCTACATGTAGAGCCGGTCTCCTCCCGTGTTCTCACCCTAAACGGGGAGAAGCACTGAGAAGCCCGGCTCTGTCGGCTTGGTGCGCTTATATCGCTCCAGAGTGAAAACCTGCTGAGTCCTCCACCACCCTCGGAGCCGGACGTGGCGGAGCGTCCGGCTTCAGGCCTTTATCCGTTGAATCCCTGAGAACCGGGTCTAGGCTGGGTGCCATATGTGCGAACCTGTGGGGATCCCATATGTGTATTCTTCCACGGCTGCTCCTAAACGGAAGCCCGTGTCTTTCCCTTGGGCTAAGTCACCCTATATTTGTATGCAGTACAACCTACGGGTTAGTCCATAGGTATATCTCCACATAACTCATTCGGGGAAGAATGTGGCTTCCGGAGTGTTCTCCTTCTTGACGGAAAGGGCGTGCTTTCCCAGTGTTATCAGATAGTCTCATTGTATGGGTTGCAACGAAACAAAATTTAACTCATGTGGTGTTCAAAACCCTATAACACCTGTGGTCTTCCCGGGTCAAAATGACCCGCCTATAAAAAAATAGCTTATAAATCACTCATTATACCATATTTTCACACAATCTTGGATTCAGTCTTTTTGTCAACTTGTTCTCTTTCAATTAGGACTGGTTTTACATTTCTATTTGCATCTAATTAATCGTAGGCCTCATTTATTTGACAGTAGAGATCTAATTTTTTGAGTAAAAAAAACATTATTTTTGAATATTTTTGAATAATTTTGGAAATATTAAATGAAATCTAAAGAAAATTGGCACTGTTTATCACACTAGTCTACTTTAATTTTTCACCAGGAATTTTGTTTTGAAAAACTTTTATTTTGTACAAAATGGCACATTGTCACACTTGTGGTCTTCCCGGGTCAAAATGACCCGACTATAAAAAATAGCTTATAAATCACTCATTATACCATATTTTCACCCAATCTTGGATTCAATCTTTTTGTCAACTTGTTCTCTTTCAATTAGGACTGGTTTTATATTTCTATTTGCATCTAATTAATCGTAGGCCTCATTTATTTGACAGTAGGGATCTCATTTTTTGAGTAAAAAAAAACATTATTTTTGAATAATTTTGGAAATATTAAATGAAATCTGAAGAAAATTGGCACTGTTTATCACACTAGTCTACTTTAATATTTCACCAGGAATTTTATTTTGAAAAACTTTTATTTTGTACAAAATGGCACATTGTCACACTTGTGGTCTTCCCGGGTCAAAATGACCCGACTATAAAAAATAGCTTATAAATCACTCATTATACCATATTTTCACCCAATCTTGGATTCAATCTTTTTGTCAACTTGTTCTCTTTCAATTAGGACTGGTTTTATATTTCTATTTGCATCTAATTAATCGTAGGCCTCATTTATTTGACAGTAGGGATCTCATTTTTTGAGTAAAAAAAACATTATTTTTGAATAATTTTGGAAATATTAAATGAAATCTGAAGAAAATTGGCACTGTTTATCACACTAGTCTACTTTAATATTTCACCAGGAATTTTATTTTGAAAAACTTTTATTTTGTACAAAATGGCACATTGTCACACTTGTGGTCTTCCCGGGTCAAAATGACCCGCCTATAAAAAATAGCTTATAAATCACTCATTATACCATATTTTCACCCAATCTTGGATTCAATCTTTTTGTCAACTTGTTCTCTTTCAATTAGGACTGGTTTTATATTTCTATTTTCATCTGATTAACCATAGGCCTCATTTATTTGAGAGTAGGCATCTCATTTTTTTAATAAAAAAAAATTATTTTTGAATAATTTTGGAAATATTAAATAAAATCTGAAGAAAATTGGTACTGTTGATCACACTAGTGTACTTTAATTTTTCACCAGGAATTTTGTTTTGAAAAACTTTTATTTTGTACAAAATGGCACAGAATTACACTTGTGGTGTTCCACTGGGCCATTGAGGGCCATTGTTTCAATGGGCCATTGAAAGTGAATGGGAGAGACTGAAACATTTTCAGGAGCATGTTCATTGTTTATGTACACATATGAGCATGTGATGGATTATGGTGAGTTTGGGCTCTTTTTAATCTTAACAATCTCATGTAAATAATGATGTGCCATTTTCCACAATTTATGCATGCTTCATTGAGTTACGAGTTAAAACGCGACATAAGTGCTAGGCTACATCTATATTCAAAGCTCTGTGAGCGCCTGTGGGGGTTTGTGTGTTACAACTCCATTAGGAATATCTTTAGATCCGAGTGATGGATTGTGCTGTGTTTGGGCTCTTTTTAATTGTGATAGTCTACTGAAAATAATGATGTACATTTTTCTACGATCTGTGCATGCTTCATGAAGTTATGAGCAAAAACCAAACGTGAGAGCTTCATGAGTATATACTTGGCTAGGTGCGTCTGTGGTATTTTTTGTGTTAGAGCGCCATGAGGAATATCTTTAGATCTTGTTGATGGAATATATTGAGTTTGGGCTCTTATTAATCGTGAGCTCCTGCTGTAAATAACGATGTGTCATTTTCCATGATCGATGTATGTTTCATGAAGTTACGAGTAAAAAGGCCAAGTCTAAGCTACCTTGCTTGGCTATGTGAGTCTGTGTGTCTGTAGTATTTTTTGTGTTAGAACTCCATGAGGAATATCTTTAGTTCTGAGTGATGGATTATGTTGAGTTTGGACTCATTTTAATTGTAAGCATCTGCTGTAAATAATGATGTGTCATTTTCCACAATCGGAGCATGTTTCATGAAGTTACGAGTGGAAATGTGTCTAAACTTCCATCATCCATGTATGGTTTACACATGGGTCTCTTGAAGGGCTTCTTTTACAAAAATCTCACTCAAGTTTAGAAAAAAGCCTGAAACAATTATGCTTGCTGTATTCTACTAATTGAGACCTTTCAAATGACATATGACACAGGACTATCTGAGCTGTATGATGTATTTGACATATTGCTGAATGTAGTAAAAAAGTAGTTTATAAATTATGAATTTGTTTTTTTCTATTTATCAGCAAATAACTCAGCACTACTTAGGAGTTTATCAAACTGGCTACATTCATTGTAAGTTTCAGACTCTAAGCTTTCAAATGACACCTATTTTAAGTTGATCAAGGTAACAGTTTTGAAAAATATTATGATTATTTATTTCGCAGCTAGGTGGCGCCTGCGGGGGAACACTCTTGTTTTAGAGTGATAACTCAGCTCTCGTTAGGAGTTGATCAAAGTGATTAGATGCATTAAAAAGCTGAGATTCTAAGCTTTAAAATGATACCTATTTTGTGTTGTTCCATTCATTGTTTGCATTGGTCTCTCCCATTAACTTTCAATGGCCCATTGAAACAATGGCCCACAATGGCCCTCCTGGTGAAAAATTAAAGTACACTAGTGTGATCAACAGTGCCAATTTTCTTCAGATTTTATTTTATTTTTCCAAAAATTATTCAAAAATATTTTTTTTTTACTCAAAAAATGAGATGCCTACTCTCAGATAAATGAGGCCCACGATTAATCAGATGCAAATGGAAATACAAAACCAGTCCTAATTGAAAGAGAACAAGTTGACAAAAAGATTGAATCCAAGATTGGGTGAAAATATGGTATAATGAGTGATTTATAAGTATTTTTTATAGGCGGGTCATTTTGACCCGGGAAGACCACAAGTGTGACTATGTACCATTTTTTACAAAATAAAAGTTTTTCAAAATAAAATTCCTAGTGAAATATTAAAGTAGACTAGTGTGATAAACAGTGCCAATTTTCTTCAGATTTCATTTAATATTTCCAAAATTATTCAAAAATAATGTTTTTTTTACTCAAAAAATGAGATCCCTACTGTCAAATAAATGAGGCCTACGATTAATTCGATGCAAATAGAAATATAAAACCAGTCCTAATTGAAAGAGAACAAGTTGACAAAAAGATTGAATCCAAGATTGGGTGAAAATATGGTATAATGAGTGATTTATAAGCTATTTTTTATAGGCGGGTCATTTTGACCCGGGAAGACCACAAGTGTAACAAGGTATCAAAACCCCCGCAAAAAAAGTACGAAATTTTTCAAAAAAGATTTGAGAAGTAGTTATACCCTTTGGGAACAGAGTCACTAAGTTTCAGTCCAATGCGATAACATTAACTAGTATTTTTGGGAAAAAGAAAATCTTCTCCGGGTCAAAATGACCCGAAGACCACATGAGGGTTAAAGAAAGATTGAAATAGTATTTTCTTGTTAAAAAAAACAACAACAAAAAACAATTGTCATACTCCAATAATCTTTATTTTGGATTGGATGGATGGATAGTCAGTCCACTTTAGACATTCTACTAACTATAAGTAACTTTGCAACAACATGTCAACTAACTTTCATTAGAGTATTAGTAGAGTGTTAGGTTAGGGTCAGGGTTATTAGAATAAGTTGACGTACTTGTTGTTAGTAGAATGTCTTAATTGGACTTTATAAATAAATTGATACTATATATAATCGTATCAATCAAACTGAGATTCCCTGTTAACTCCAAAGGTTTAAAAGAGTGGTTTGGCTGCTAGTTAACATGGGTCAGTTAGATAAACATAGTTTACCCATGTTGGTAAACTGCATCTTTCTCTACTGAAAGTCATTCAGAAATAGCCACATATTCTGACAAAATACTTTTTCAAGAAACATTACTAATATTTCTACCAGAAAGACTCGGGAGAATTATTTCAATAAACCATACATTTATTGACAGCTCAGCAAGCTGATAATATACAAAGTCATTTGGCGTAGGCCCCGTCCGTAGTGCATAATCCGAGGGTATCGGATCTGCAATTCCTGCCTGAAGACGAAGGCAGGGGCGCAGCCGACCCCCCCGGGAGGTATGGACAGGACCATCCTGGTGGTGGTGGGGAGGATGGGGGTAATCGTCGCTTCAGTATCTGCGAACTCAAACATGTGTAAGTACCGAGCTTTTATACAATGAGCCTACGAATATGATTGGATAGAAGTGAAGGCAATAGGTGACATAGTAATTGAGTCTTCCCAGCAGAACTTATGCTAAAGCTTTCATTTCTTATTATTGTATTATGAGTGACTGATTCAGTCACAACTCAGCTCGGCATAGTCACTAGTGAAGGTTTGAGATGAATGGGAATGAAAACACTTATAGAGATGTCTTGACTTTGTTTAAAAAAAAAAAGAATAAGTGTTTCCTGAAACATTTATGTGGCCTCTATTGTAATTCTGACCTTTTCCTGGTTTCATTATGGTAACAGTTTCTTGGTCCCTCACTCTCATTTCACATTTGACCCATTTACTGCTTCATGTCCTGAATTGTGATTGAAGTTTGCAAACTCTAAAGCGTCTGGTCTGCTGTGATCTTCAGTGGTCTGCAGTGATTTACAGTGGTCTACAGTTTTCTACAGTGGTCTACAGGGGTCTATAGTGGTCTATCTATAGTGATCTACAGTGGTCTACAATTTCCTACAGTGGTCTATAGTGTTATACAGTGGTCTATAGTTTTCTACAGTGGTCTACAGTTTTCTATAGTGGTCTATAGTGATCTACAGTGGTCTATAGTGATCTACAGTGGTCTATAGTGATCTACAGTGGTCTATAGTGTTATACAGTGGTCTACAGTTTTCTACAGTGGTCTACAGTTTTCTATAGTGGTCTACAGTGGTCTATAGTGATCTACAGTGGTCTATAGTGTTATACAGTGGTCTACAGTTTTCTACAGTGGTCTACAGTTTTCTATAGTGGTCTATAGTGATCTACAGTGGTCTATAGTGATCTACAGTGGTCTATAGTGTTATACAGTGGTCTATAGTGATCTACAGTGGTCTATAGTGATCTACAGTGGTCTATAGTGATCTACAGTGGTCTATAGTGTTATACAGTGGTCTACAGTTTCCTACAGTGGTCTATAGTGTTATACAGTGGTCTATAGTGATCTACAGTGGTCTATAGTGATCTACAGTGGTCTATAGTGATCTACAGTGGTCTATAGTGTTATACAGTGGTCTATAGTGATCTACAGTGGTCTATAGTGATCTACAGTGGTCTATAGTGATCTACAGTGGTCTATAGTGTTATACAGTGGTCTACAGTTTCCTACAGTGGTCTATAGTGTTATACAGTGGTCTATAGTGATCTACAGTGGTCTATAGTGATCTACAGTGGTCTATAGTGTTATACAGTGGTCTACAGTTTTCTACAGTGGTCTACAGTTTTCTATAGTGGTCTATAGTGATCTACAGTGGTCTATAGTGATCTACAGTGGTCTATAGTGTTATACAGTGGTCTACAGTTTCCTACAGTGGTCTATAGTGTTATACAGTGGTCTATAGTGATCTACAGTGGTCTATAGTGATCTACAGTGGTCTATAGTGTTATACAGTGGTCTACAGTTTTCTACAGTGGTCTACAGTTTCCTACAGTGGTCTATAGTGTTATACAGTGGTCTATAGTGATCTACAGTGGTCTATAGTGATCTACAGTGGTCTATAGTGTTATACAGTGGTCTACAGTTTTCTACAGTGGTCTACAGTTTTCTATAGTGGTCTATAGTGATCTACAGTGGTCTATAGTGATCTACAGTGGTCTATAGTGTTATACAGTGGTCTACAGTTTCCTACAGTGGTCTATAGTGATCTACAGTGGTCTATAGTGATCTACAGTGGTCTATAGTGTTATACAGTGGTCTACAGTTTCCTACAGTGGTCTATAGTGTTATACAGTGGTCTATAGTGATCTACAGTGGTCTATAGTGATCTACAGTGGTCTATAGTGTTATATAGTGGTCTATAGTTTTCTACAGTGGTCTACAGTTTTCTATAGTGGTCTATAGTGATCTACAGTGGTCTATAGTGATCTACAGTGGTCTACAGTGGTCTATAATGGTCTATAGTGATCTATAGTGATCTACAGTGGTCTATAATGGTCTACAGTGATCTACAGTGGTCTATAGTGATCTACAGTGGTCTATAATGGTCTACAGTGATCTACAGTGGTCTATAGTGATCTACAGTGATCTACAGTGGTCTACAGTGGTCTATAATGGTCTATAGTGATCTATAGTGATCTACAGTGGTCTATAATGGTCTACAGTGATCTACAGTGGTCTATAGTGATCTACAGTGGTCTATAATGGTCTATAGTGATCTACAGTGGTCTACAGCATGTTTTAAAACAATCTCCAGCAGTCTTTAGTGGTCAGCAGTCTACAGTTGTACACAGTTAGTTTGTTCATCAGTCAGTGTTAGGTGGTGTGGTGGCTTGATTTCTCTCCTCCTCCTGTGGTTCAGAAGTGGCCGGTTCTATGTCTGTGGAGTTCGGAGCACTTTGTCTCTCTTCTGACGATGGAGGCGTCGATCTGTCGCTGGTGACTGTCCGTATGCGGTTTAGCGATCGTCTCAGCAGGGGGCGTACGGTGTTTCTGGAGCTCTTTGAGGCTTGACTGCTTTCCAGTGTTCTTCTGTTGACGTGCTCGAGAGACAAACGGCACAGGAGTGTCTGCCAGAACGCAGAGCGAAACTGGCGTGAGGAGAGGTTATACAGCAGCGGATTCAACACTGAGCTCAGATAGAAGAAGCTGTCGGCCACCAGGTGCAGCTTCACATAGTTTCTCAGGTAGCTTGCGGTCCACGATGACTTGGGCAACGCTGCTGTCATCAGCCTGCGGATCTGGTTTGGCATCCAGCACACGAACAGAACGCAAACGATCAGCACTAACAGATGCGTACACACACACAGACAGACATGGAGGAGAGGAAACAGAATAATGTGTGAGAAGAGAATCAACATGTCAGGATCCACTAGGGAGGTACAAAACAGATGTAGAATTATAAATAAAGTGGAGGCAAGGTTCCCTTGAGTTTGCAAAGATCTTTTCTCGAGGAATATTTTTGCTGTGTTTTTCAGTCCTACTCCAGAGCACTCGAAAATGTCTAATAATCACTCATTTTGTTAGGAAATAGCTATTAGGGCCTGATTTAAATGAAGAGCCCTTTGGGAGTGAAAGAGCCGTTCTTATTGCTGAACTGAACCAAATGATCTGCCTCACTAAAATGAGTCTGAATTCCTGTCACTATTCCCCAATTATCTCAGTGGACTTGATTGACAGAGAGAATGTGCTCAGTGGATGTTTGCGTAAGGTTAGGTCAGGTTAAAGATAAACCCTTTTCTTTTCTTTTTTTGTCTTGTAAATTAGACACTATCAGATGAGAACAACCTTTTTTGAATTGAGCTGAATAATGACACGTCTTTTTAGAGCTGCTTTACAGCTGAATTTGTATTTGCCTCATATTTGATGAAGTTTCCCAGCAAGCAATATAGCCGGCATTTCACCGTCTAGGTTAATACAGACCCGATATAGTCCGGCTATGAGTAACCCACTTCTAGCCAAAATAACCTTGAATTTGTTTGCATGTCGTTATTGCCAAAATAACTTGCGAGATGTATGATATTCCATTATGTAAGTGAAGTCAACAGTGATTACAAGTTGTTCATGTTACAACATGTTCTATGCGTAGCCTGTGCGTCTATTCTTGGGATATGGTTAGATGTCTATTAAATTTTCACTGAAATACCAAATTTTGCCTTGTTTTAGCCTAGATGTCAGGGCGTCTGGTTTGGATAGCTATTAGACGTCTTTTAAACGCAAAATTGCTTGCTGGGTTTCATCACTGATTCTGTTATTTTCCTGTTTATTACTGTGAAGCTGCTTTGAAACATGCTGTACTGTAGAAAGTGCTGTAGAAATAAAGCTTGTTTGACTTGTCTTATGGCCGAGACCTGAGAGGAGACAAACAATTAATGTATTAAAGGGGTGGTTGATTATGATTTCACTTTTCTAACTTTAGTTAGTGTGTAATGTTGCTGTTTGAGCATAAACAACATCTGCAAAGTTACAACACTCAAAGTTCAAAGCAAAGGGAGATATTTGCTTTTAAAGAAATCGCTTTTTAAGGACTACAACAAACGGCTGGTAGAGACTACACCACATTCCTCCCGGGTTAGTGACATCACAAACGCTACAATTTACATAAACCCCGCCCTCTGAACACGATTTATAGATTATCAAGACTATGCTAATCAATGACTAGAAGATAACTACACATCAGCTTCATAAATTCATCAACTAACCATTCAGAAATGTCCTGTTGCTTCTACATGTTGTCACTTCTTCTTGAGTCTCTCCATCATTGTCTGACTCCGCTTTGAACATAAAAGCCTAAAAGCTTTTGAAATTTTCAGTGCATGTGTGTGTGAGTGCAAGCTGTTGAAGCTCCGCCCCCTGTGCCGGGAGCAGCAGCTCATTTGCATTTAAAGGGACAGACACAAAAATGATGCGTTTTTGCTCACTCTCAAAAAGTGACAATTTTAACATGCTATATAAAAATA
>NC_137130.1:2892500-2912500 GCF_949319135.1 Squalius cephalus
TCAGCATTCATGTTTTATAAATAAATTTGACCTTTGACCTCTGACCAGTGAAAGGGCCGAGAATGATCTGATGGCCCCAAAATGTCGTACAGTGAGAAAGGTTCAAAGATGGTCTTGCAACCAAAGATAGCCTGCGATAAGTCTCCGAAAGTGTTATGCATGATCATCTCACAGTGTGTTTGCTGCTACGACCTATGTCTCCTCACGTATTGATCAACGTGATGGCACTAAAACTAAAAAAATTGCAAAATTGGCATGCATTTCCCAAGCCATATTCTCCTCTTTCACTTCCTCTTTTTTTCAGTGCACATAAAAACCCCAATTTCCCCAAAAGTGTGATTCAACTTGCTCTATTTGTTTACCACTAGCACATACATGCTGATGACATTTTATTCTATATACTATCTTGTGTCGTAGCCAATAGGTGTGATCATCGTACAGTCTACATACATGTCGTACCCAAGTTTATTCAGGGTTCCCACACCTTGGTTAACTTAAAATTCAAGGACTGTCCAGGTCCAATACCCTCAAATTCAAGGACTTAATGTGGGGACACATTTCAAGTGAGAGCAAGGTTACGTCGTATTACCTTAAGATACATTGTTACAGTTTTCATGTGTCAAACACAACTATGCAAAAAAAGCTTCTTTTTTTATCGTTCATCATGGCAATGTACAACACAAAGTACCTCACGCGGGAAACACTTAAAGTAACGCGTAAATGCGTAAATCAAGCAAGCTATGCATAGACCACGAAGTGTTGGCGAAATAACACATTAGCGGACCGGAGGGAATAATATGGAATTTTTTCCAGAAAACTTCTTGGACAAAATAAATTCAAGCACTTTCAAGGACCTGTATCTGTGTATGTGTATTTGCAAAAACTTTCCAGGGCCTTGAATTTTTTTTTTCTTCCAGATTCACAAACTTTCAAGGATTTCAAGGATTCCCTGTTTATTACAACCCCAAATCAGAAAAAGTTGGGACACTGTACAAATTGTGAATAAAAACAGAATGCAATGATGTGGAAGTTTCAAATTTCAATATTTTATTCAAAATACAACATAGATGACATATCAAATGTTTAAACTGAGAAAATGTATCATTTTAAGGGGAAAATAAGTTGATTTTAAATTTCATGGCATCAACACATCTCAAAAAAGTTGGGACAAGGCCATGTTTGCCACTGTGTGGCATCCCCTCTTCTTTTTATAACAGTCTGCAAACGTCTGGGGACTGAGGAGACAAGGTGCTCAAGTTTAGGAATAGGAATGTTGTCCCATTCTTGTCTAATACAGGCTTCTAGTTGCTCAACTGTCTTAGGTCTTCTTTGTTGCATCTTCCTCTTTATGATGCACCAAATGTTTCTATGGGTGAAAGATCTGGACTGCAGGCTGGCCATTTCAGTACCCGGATCCTTCTACGCAGCCATGATATTGTAATTGATGCAGTATGTGGTCTGGCATTGTCATGTTGGAAAATGCAAGGTCTTCCCTGAAAGAGACGACGTCTGGATGGGAGCAAATGTTGTTCTAGAACTTGGATACACCTTCCAGCATTGATGGTGTCTTTCCAGATGTGTAAGCTGCCCATGCCACACGCACTCATGCAACCCCATACCATCAGAGATGCAGGCTTCTGAACTGAGCGCTGATAACAACTTGGGTTGTCCTTGTCCTCTTTAGTCTGGATGACATGGCGTCCCAGTTTTCCAAAAAGAACTTCAAATTTTGATTCGTCTGACCACAGAACAGTTTTCCACTTTGCCACAGTCCATTTTAAATGAGCCTTGGCCCAGAGAAAACACCTGCGCTTCTGGATCCTGTTTAGATATGGCTTCTTTTTTGACCTATAGAGTTTTAGCTGGCAACGGTGAATGGCACGGTGGATTGTGTTCACCGACAATGTTTTCTGGAAGTATTCCTGAGCCCATGTTGTGATTTCCATTACAGTAGCATTCCTGTATGTGATGCAGTGCCGTCTAAGGGCCCGAAGATCACGGGCATCCAGTATGGTTTTCCGGCCCTTACGCACAGAGATTGTTCCAGATTCTCTGAATCTTTGGATGATATTATGCAGATGATGATAACTTCAAACTATTTGTAATTTTTCTCTGAGAAACTCCTTTCTGATATTGCTCCACTATTTTTCGCCGCAGCATTGGGGGAATGGGTGATCCTCTGCCCATCTTGACTTCTGAGAGACACTGCCACTCTGAGAGGCTCTTTTTATACCCAATCATGTTGCCATTTGACCTAATAAGTTGCAAATTGGTCCTCCAACTGTTCCTTATATGTACATTTAACTTTTCCGGCCTCTTATTGCTACTTGTCCCAACTTTTTTTGGAATGTGTAGCTCTCATGAAATCCAAAATGAGCCAATATTTGGCATGACATTTCAAAATGTCTCACTTTCAACATTTGATATGTTATCTATATTCTATTGTGAATAAAATATAAGTTTATGAGATTTGTAAATTATTCCATTCCTTTTTTACTCACAATTTGTACAGTGTCCCAACTTTTTCTGATTTGGGGTTGTAGATCCATGTGTGATTTGTAAGGACCTTATAGGAGTGCTGAAATCTGGCATTAGGGCCGGTTCACGCAGAATGCGTTTTTGTGAAATTGAAATTGAAAACCATGTTCTGTGTGAACGGCCCCTTAATTTAATGCTGCCTTCACATGCTGTCGGAAATGTCCTGCTTCCCACTTCTGAAGTCGTGATTTCAAGTTTGTTGCTTTGTTGTCAGAAAGAGAATCATGGAGGACAGCAGGTTTATTCTTGCATTTATTTGGAAAACCTTATTAAACTATGTGCCCCATTCATTGACAACCATGTAAACATTCACTGCGCTGATTTCAGTCAAATTCAGGCTTTTTTCACTGTGTGTAAAACATATAGGCCTGGTTTCACAGAAAGGGCTTAGATTAAGCCAGGATTAGGCCTTCAATTAGGGCATTTAAGCAGCTTTTATAAATGTGCCTTAGAAAAAAAACATTACAGGTGTGCACGACAAAACAATGAGTGAGACAAAACAATGGCACTGATATATTTTATGTAAGATATGTCAGTGCTAGTTGCTTTGTTAAAACAGCTCAAACATGCATTTTAGTCTGGGACTAGACTTAAGCCTTGTCTGTGAAACCAATATGCTTCAAATTATTATTCATATTTGTAAGTATGCATTATAAGTTTATGGGCTATCCAACTCCAGAACTTGGGTATCAAAATTATCCCCGAGCTTTCCAGTGGTAATTACGACTTGAGAGAGCGTTTATGTCCAGTTTTTAACTAGGAAACTTGTATTTACGATCATTGAGAACGCTATTATCCCTTAAAACTCATCTTTGATCACCAAAATTGCATATTTAAATGTTTTTCCTTGGGAAAGAAAAAACTTTATGCCTTAAAATATCTTGAATGTAACTTGACACCCTCGCCTCATTTAGTATTCGTGGTTCTATGAATATGCAAATGAGCCCCGCCTCCACTCACTCACTCAGCTCAGAGATCCACTGGTTGACGATCACACGTTGATCTGATTGGTTACAAGGTAGTTTGTGACGTCAGAAACACCAGCGATTTCAAAGCGTGTTTTTGAGACTGTCTTTGGTTCACTGCAGTTTTAAGGAGGAAATACTCAGCAATGGTGTCGACTTATGAATTTACACATGGTTTGTCTTAAAGCATATTAAAAACACCACATAGACATATAAACAACATTAAAAACTGGTTTTTCACAACAGGGCGACTTTAAAACACATCCATCTAGCATGTGATTTTAGGGATCGAGGATACCACTTATTTTATTTTCGAAACGATACCGATACTTTCAAAGGCCAGTATCGTCAATATCAATAGCTACTGATACCGCTAAACTGAACTTGTAAACTATTACATTTATTAAATTAGCTACTAATGTAAAATGGGTAGTAGTGATATGTTTTTATCTGAAATTTGTTTCCACTGTACATAAACACAACACAAAACATGTTAACTTATCATAATACAATCAAAGAAAGATCAGAAAAAGATACCCACTTTTGAAAGGGATTTTAACATTCAATTTGCCTTAAATGCAGTTTATTAGATTATGTTTTTGTTTACACATGGTTAAAATATGTTTACTGTAGTACTAGTGGTAGGCTAACCATGGAAATCTACAAATACTATAGTTAAACTACAGTAACTGTGGTAAAACCATGGTTCATTTGCATAAGTGACAGGCTAATGCACACATAAAATGTAACCTTTTTTTTCTTCAGACAGAGAACGATTTATATTAACATTAGTTACAGATAGACCATGATCATTATGAACTATTAACGTTCAATTTAAATAAATGTAATTACACAAGATATGTAGGCTACAATTTCAATTTGTATATTGTGAAATAACTCAAATATATTGTGTTTTCTGTCCTCTGATGAGCATTATTCTGGGCTGCGTTTCCCAAAAGCATCAATAGTTTCTTATGATCTATATTTGAGTATCACCTACTTTCGTTAGGCCTACTCACATTAATAACCATTTCAATAGGCTACTTCAGTATCGATACGAACATTCCTAGTGGAAAACAATGGAAAAGAAGCTCAGTGGGATGGAAAACGCGTTCGGTGTGAACGGACGCTTGATTGACAGGTCTGATGCTGATGTATGAGAGATGTTGACGATTGCTCAATGGAGAGAGTAAAGTTTTAAGTCTCTGTTAAACTGCATTCTTGTCGTCGTTACTTACCATACTTTATAACATCTGCCTTACTCTCATGTGCTTTGCACAAATAACTGAGTTATGATGCAGATAAGATCAGACCATGCACCAATAGAGCGCCATCTGCTGGCCAAATTCATTCAAAAAACAAAATATAAATTACATTTTGGTTTTATCGTTGATAAGAGTGTTTTCATTAATAGCTTGTTGATGTCTCGTTGACAAGTTTTAAACCTAAAACATCATTTTTTATCAACAAAGCGTCTACGTAGAATGATCGACAGCTGAGCGCGTTCTCGTGGCATCTTCTCTCGCGCGCAGGTCACTGTAGTGTCCGGCAGGTGGCGCGCTTCGCCCTCATTTTACTCTTCTTTTATTTGTCTCAATCAAAATCAAACATTCAATTTGGCATGCTAACATGCACAGATAACAGTATTAAAACATTAAATAGAACAGAATTGACACACTATTGAATACAGACACTTGAGAGTGTGCACGAGACAGGAATAAGTGCACTTAAAAATCCACACTTTGGTGAAGTGCACGTCTGTAGTGTGCTAGACTGATGTCTTTAGGGTGTAGTGCATGGATGAGTATTTTGTAAACCATTTGCAAATGCTTTTAAACACTTGATTAGAAGCAGCACAATTTAATTACGTAATCTGTTACCGAGGAACTACTAAACAGACATTTAGACGTTTATTTTAAAGTGAAACTTAAAAATCTAAAAGTGCACATAAAGCTCTGGAAAAACTTTACTTGCATTGTTTGCATCAAAAGTTATGCACACTTGAACACTTGGGCCAAATACAGGAAATGCAAAGACTGCAAGTGTGTGTAATGGGAGAAAGCCACAAAATTACTGATTTTTCACTATTATTTCTGAGATAATCTTTTCACATATCACACAAAACAAACAATCTCTCCAATAATGTTCTTTGGAAAAAAAAAAGCGTTCTGTCATTTGAACGGTCACGTGTTTGAGCCGCTCTGCCCCGCCCACATCATCACTCTGTGACGCTCGCGGCCGCTCTAGGGTGCGCGCTTTCTTCTGCACTTGAATGCGGAAGTGGAAAATTGCTTCCTTCTCGTTTCCGGGTTCCGCCTCGCGCACAAACGGAGCGACAGATCACTAGTACCGGGAGCTCACCGGCTCTTTAACCACTCGAGATGGCCGCTCGGTTACCGGCATGCGTTGTGGATTGTGGCACAGGGTGAGTTAACAACACAGTCTGTCCAGTGTTAACGAAAACCGGCGTTACACGGGCGCGCGCGCTCGCTCGCGCTCCTGCACGGATAACATTCTCTTGCTGTATGGCTGTTTTCCGTTTATCAGCTGCTGTTTGGATTTTGCGATATTAGCTTTTACCAGCACAGAGATGCGCAAATAACTGTCATGAAATCAGTGTGTTTGTGCTGAATGTGTGATGCTGAGATTACAGGCGCGAGGAGCGGCGATAAAACGCTCCGCTTTAACGCTCATATGACATTTGTGATTTGTTATTTTGCGGAGAGGACCGCCTAACACGATTAGATTGATGGTGAAAATTTAAAACTAAAGGTGTTTGAAGAGCAAGTGAAAATGATTGAATCTGTTGTCTTTTATTGTGCGCATGCGCACAGCTGCTTCCTCTTCCTCTACTTCCGTATTCTTGCTGCGGCCTTATATGGGCAAACACAGAAAAACACGAAATCCTGTAATATCCATAACCTGTATCAAATATCAATGCTGGACATTGACGAATGTGTCAAGTATTATAACCGCAGATCTGTCTCTGTTTTGATTCTCTGATGTTGTAATTGATCAGAACAGATCGACAGTGTGAAGATAGTTTGACATGTTGAGACATGAAACTTTCTCCCATCTGTGTGTGTGATTAATTGACCAATTATTTAAAATAAAATAAAAATTCTTAAATGCAAAAGGTTCGTGTGTTGGTCTATGGTGGTGTAATTATCGTTAAAAACAGTCAGTATGTGAGATGTGATCCTTCAGAGTTGTGATTTTAAAGGAAAAAAATATTTTTGATTTATGAACACACTTTGAATGAAGTGCCCATCATAAAGAAATATGAATCTGACAGAGTGAATTGTTCATAAATGGGACCTGCAGTGTTTGATTTATTTTGATCTGCTGCTCTCCAACCAGGAACTGCGAAATGAGTGACATGCATCATGAGTGAATGAATATGAGCATTAATGTTTGCTTTTTGTTTCAGGTACACTAAACTGGGATATGCAGGAAACACGGAACCGCAGTTCATCATTCCGTCATGTGAGTGTCTGTTCTGATGACCTTTCCTCTAGTACAAACAGTAGAGTGTTGGCGCTTGCAACGGCAAGGTCATGGGTTCGATTCCCAGGGAAAGCAAGAATTGTAGAGAACTAGGCTGATGTCTGTAGGGTGTAGTGCACATATGTAGGGTGTAATGCATGACACTAGTGTACTAGGCTGATGTCGGTAGGGTGTAGTGCACATATGTAGGGTGTAATGCATGACACTAGTGTACTAGGCTGATGTCGGTAGGGTGTAGTGCACATATGTAGGGTGTAGTGCATGACACTAGTGTACTAGGCTGATGTCTGTAGGGTGTAGTGCACATTTGTAGGGTGAAATGCATGACACTAGTGTACTAGGCTGTATATTTTATCAAAAGTAGCAACTTCTGTACCAAGTTGGTACTGAAATTTAAAAATGTGACAATATCAGCATTTCCCTCTAGCATTTTGAGCTCTGTTGAACGGACTCTTAAACACCTCTGATTGGCCATTGTGTTCACGCGCTCAACACATATGTCTGTGATTGGCTACAGTGATCAACAATGACATCTTTGACGCTCTTCACCGAGCGCTTGCACAGATACACACAGGAGCGTTTAAAAGCAGTCGTCTATCAGCGGATCCCTACTATATCCACTGATAGATCTTGTAAAACACTCTCGCTCTGTGCAAGTGCTCGATGAAGAGCGTCAAAAATGTCATTGTTGATCACTGTAGCCAATCACAGACATATGTGTTGAGTGCATCAACACAATGGCCAATCAGAGGTGTTTAAGAGTCCGTTCAATAGCATTGATGCTGATATCGTCACATTTTTAAATTTCGGTACCGACTTGGTATCGAAGTCGGTACTTTTGACAACTCTGTCTGTAGGGTGTAGTACACATCTGTAGTGTGCTAAGCATATTTCTATAGGGTGTAGTGCACGTCTGTAGTGTGCTAAGCGTATTTCTATAGGGTGTAGTACACATCTGTAGTGTGCTAAGCGTATTTCTATAGGGTGTAGTACACGTCTGTAGTGTGCTAAGCGTATTTCTATAGGGTGTAGTACACGTCTGTAGTGTGCTAAGCGTATTTCTATAGGGTGTAGTACACGTCTGTAGTGTGCTAAGCGTATTTCTATAGGGTGTAGTGCATGTCTGTAGTGTACTAGGCTAAAGTCTATAGGGTGAAGTGCACGTCTGTAGTGTGCTAAGCGTATTTCTATAGGGTGTAGTACACGTCTGTAGTGTGCTAAGCGTACTTCTATAGGGTGTAGTGCACGTCTGTAGTGTACTAGGCTAAAGTCTATAGGGTGTAGTGCACGTCTGTAGTGTACTAGGCTAAAGTCTATAGGGTGTAGTGCACGTCTGTAGTGTGCTAAGCGTATTTCTATAGGGTGTAGTACACGTCTGTAGTGTGCTAAGCGTATTTCTATAGGGTGTAGTGCATGTCTGTAGTGTACTAGGCTAAAGTCTATAGGGTGTAGTGCACGTCTGTAGTGTGCTAAGCGTATTTCTATAGGGTGTAGTACACGTCTGTAGTGTGCTAAGCGTATTTCTATAGGGTGTAGTGCATGTCTGTAGTGTACTAGGCTAAAGTCTATAGGGTGTAGTGCACGTCTGTAGTGTACTAGGCTAAAGTCTATAGGGTGTAGTGCACGTCTAGTGTACTAGGCTAAAGTCTATAGGGTGTAGTGCACGTCTGTAGTCTACTAGGCTAAAGTCTATAGGGTGTAGTGCACGTCTGTAGTGTGCTAGGCTAAAGTCTATAGGGTGTAGTGCACGTCTGTAGGGTGCTAGGCTAAAGTCTATAGGGTGTAGTGCACGTCTGTAGGGTGTTTTCAGGAAGCAGAGTTAAATATAATTCTCATATAGAAGTGAGTGTTTAAAAGCACCTCCCAAAGCCAGTTTCAAGTGGTTTATTTGCTTGAAATTGCTTCTCACCAACTAAAGTCATTACGATTATCTCATTTCAGTTCTGTTGCGTCAGATGTTTCTATACACAGTTCAGCTCAGTTTCAGAGCAGCTTTGAGAGAGTGCATGTGTCTGCGTTGAGCACTGAATTTCAAACTCATTGGTCGAAAGATCATAAAATCATCTCACAATCTTCACCACATCCTCAAATAACGCCGTTCTTCTTTTCTTGTAGACTCACGTCAGCGCTCAGTTCTCTCTTTTCTGCCTCTCTTCATGATTGACTGTAATCTGACTATTTCTGGCTTCCCATCATCCTTTTCTTCTGTCAGGCATCGCCATTAAGGAGTCGGCGAAGGTGGGCGACCAGGCCCAGCGGAGGATGATGAAGGGTGTGGATGATCTCGACTTCTTCATCGGAGACGAAGCCATCGATAAACCCAATTACGCCACCAAAGTGAGTGAACCGGCATGAAAAACTGATTTTGTAGGTTCAAAAGTTTGGGGTCGGTGAGATTTGTTTTAATGTGTCTCAACTGCATTCATGTGATCAAAAATACAGTAAAACAGTGAAATATGATTACAATTTAAAATAGCTATTTTCTATGTGATTATATTGTGAAGTGTAATTTATTCCTGTGATCAAAGCTGAATTTTCAGCATCATTACTCCAGTCTTCAGTGTCACATGATCCTTCAGAAATCACTCTAATATGATGATTTGATGCTCGAGAAACATTTATGATTATTATCAGTGTTGAAAACAGTTTCTGCTGCTTCATAATTTTGGTAGCCTGGGAAAACCCAGATAACTTCCGGCAAATTTAGATTTGCTCTGCAAGTAGTCTGGCAAAGAGCTCATTCAAGCCCATTTCTAATCCGTCGAAATCGCGGCACCAATCAGAAACGTTGGGGCGGGCTTTACACGATGACGATCGCTCTGATTGGTTTTAAGTCTATCCAATTGCGCCCAGAGGCATTTGAGCGACGTCCGTTGGTGACGCCCCTTTGGAAATGAGTTATTAATGAAGCTTTGCCAGACCATAACTCAGTTACTACTGAGAATGGTCTGGTTTTAACCAGGCTATAATTTTGGGGAAATATTATTATTATTATTATTATTATTATTATATAAAAATAATATAAAATATTATATATATATATATATATATATATATAAATAAAATTATAGCCTGGTTAAAACCAGACCATTCTCAGTAGTAACTGAGTTATGGTCTGGCAAAGCTTCATTAATAACTCATTTCCAAAGGGGCGTCACCAACGGACGTCGCTCAAATGCCTCTGGGCGCAATTGGATAGACTTAAAACCAATCAGAGCGATCGTCATCGTGTAAAGCCATATGCTGCGTCCCAATTCGCCTAAGTTACACTACGCCATAAAAGTATGTACTCTTTTTGTGAATATATATATATATTCACAGTAACTAAATTATTATTTTTATATATATATTAGGGATGCAACAATACAGTTAGCCCACGGTTCAATACATGATCGTTTTTTTAACCACGGTTTTCGGTTCGGTTCGGTTCTGATGGCTTGACACATAATAGTGTTTTTTTGTTATTGTGTGCTTAGGCAATAGGAACAATAAGGTTAGGGAGAAAAAAATAAAAACCATTTATTGCAATACTCCTTTATTTAACTTAAAAGCTAAGCAAAGTCCACTAGTTCTTAGTGTATTGTATAATATACAATTAACACTGACATCTCTTTACCTCAGAGCGTCCGTTAACTGAATGAATTGACAATAGGCTATCGCCTGAAAATCCGATAACATCAGCAATTTTCATTCAAGCAGCTGATTTCTGTGAATGAATGTAAAACTAAATGTATATTGCAGCACAGGGTGAAGTCAGTATACATTAACGACGATTTGAGACAAATAAATGTACATTTAATGTAAAACTATATAGATGGCGCTCTGTGGCGCGGCAGGATTTTGAACATGGTCCTGAGCCGTTGCTGGGCGCCACGGACAGACGCCGAAAGGCGCCGACGGTGTGTGTAGCGCTACGTGTACACTCATAGAGAATAATGTGACGTGGCGCTGCGCGTCCGATGTGCGACCCCTTTAAATTGACCATTTCAAATAAACATATTTGTGCCTTCAGACAGTGATATTGCTGTGTTTCTGTTTGAGTAGGCTACACGTGTAAAACAATGCTTGCACACAGTTATTTTTATTGTTTACCGTTTTTTCTTCCTCGGCACTATACTCAACGGCAAAACCGAAATGTCCCCACACCACGGATTTGAAAGACGCCGGCGCTTCCTCGTACTGTAGCCTCACTTCACCGCCGCTTGCCATGTTAAAGTGTGGAATGATGGTTAAGCGCCCCCTAAATTTAGAGCATAGTGATTGAATATTCACTCGCGGGGAATTTCCTTATCAGCCTGTAGACTTACAGGCACACACAAACAGTCAATTCGGAGAGAAATGAAACGCACATAAATTATTTAAACGTAAAACCGAAAAAACCGCAATTCACAAGCGCGTATTGAACCATGGATGTCGTACCGAACGGTTCAATATTATATTGAGAATTGTGGCATCCCTAATATATATATATATATAGACGGTCATGTGCCATTTCTTTGGCAAGAGCGAAAATCACATTTCTATCCATAATGTGTCAAAATGTCACATGACCGTCTAGTTTATTAATCTCTTAAGGACTTGTTCAATAAAATCCTTCCAGAGAACGTTTTAGAATTTTTATCAAATGTAAATTTAATTTAAATCTGTTGTACTTTTCCATTTTATTTTGTCTGGTTTTATTTTATTGTATTTAAACAGCACCGGTGTAACCGGCAGATAATGCACAGATCTGCTCTTGGTATGAGAATAGCTTTTAGTTGCTGATATGGCATTACAATTTATACTTATAGACTGCAAAAAGCAACACTCGAATCAGTCATGTGATGAAGACCAGCAGCCGTGATGATGAAGGTCTCTCATCATCATCATCATCATCATCTGTAGAGTGTGAGAATCCGTTAGGAAGCGTGCCGTTCCTCCAGACGTGTGTGTGATCTGAGTGAGTGTGTGTGTGTCTCCGCAGTGGCCCATACGGCACGGGATCGTGGAGGACTGGGATCTGATGGAGAGGTTTATGGAGCAGGTGATCTTCAAGTACCTGAGGGCCGAACCCGAGGACCATTACTTCCTGTTGGTGAGTAACACTCCACCTAATCACTGATGCTCATGTGATGAGCTTGTGCTTTAGGTGGACACACTTACACACGTGATTGCCCATGTTGATCAGAGGTTTTGTCCTAACCAGCTGACGATAGGGACAGAGCGTATTTAGGCCACGCCCACACCGGGGGGGTCACCACATAGTCTCCGTTGACTTTGCATTGAGAGATGCTGCCTCCTTGTCATTTATGACTTATAACAAAATACAGAACAATGTCTAAAAGCTGCTATGTGACAAGGTGTACAGCAAACAAGCTAAGTTTTTATAAGCCGTCGACCCCAAAAAGACGAACGTTTTTGACACAAAAGTGGATACAGGCAATAGACCTTATTCACAGCAGCGCCATCTTTGATTTTTAATGAGAATGAAAGCGAGGCTGTGGGGGACAGACATGCATCTCTTCAATGGGCAGTACTGTTATTTAGTGTGACAGTAGCTGCGTGTCCATTACCCTTCAAATTGCGCAAATTGAAATGGCAAATTGAAAATACGCCCAACGGAAACACGTAATTTTCGCAAAAACTCCCATTTATCGCAAAAAAAGTTTTCACGCTCGCATGAGGTGGTTTTTCAGGCAATTCGAAAAATAAATATTTCGCAAAACTGCAATGGAAACAGTTTTTGTGCATTTACAGGTCAGCTGACGTAGACGACGCGGTGTGTTTGGACAGAAGACGAGACAGAGCTCTTTATTAAATTCATAAAAGACAGAAGAACTACAGGAATAATGGATTCTAAACCTCAAACAAATGCCACAATCAAGACCTCGAAGCAGAAATGAGGGAGAAACACCCAGAAACACCTCATATGAGCCACTCACAAGTATAAGGGTCTTTCCTTGCCATTAATGATTGGATAACACACATACCTCTCCTTTGATTAATAATAATGGCTAGTGCAGTGGCTGGGATATAGTACATAAACCTACCAACGTCCGTTGCCATGATTTTTGGAATGATTTGACTTATTGCGAGAGGAAAAAATGTTTTAGTCGCATAACATTAGTTAATGAAACGCCGTCATTTCGCAATATTTTTTTGTCGACATTTAGAAAAAATCACGAAAGTTTTGCGCAAATCTGTAATGGAAACGTGCCTAGTGTTTTTGGATTGTTCTGCTCATCAAACACTGGAAAAATATCTTTCCAAAAAATTTCAGTTGACAAAAAACTCCCAACAATATATGCTGTGGAAAATAATCTAGGAGCTTTTAACAGCGGATGCCATTGGGAAAACGGCAAGTCTATACCTCACAGCCTCACTTTCATACCTGTCATGGCGCTGCTCTGAATAAGGTCTATTGAGATGTCTCATTACTCTGAGAACTAACATTACGCCCCCTGGAGGGGAATGTAATCGGCGACAGGATATCTTATTTTACAGAAATATAATATATAAAACTGACATTTGGATATTTGACCCTCCAGTGACAAAATGTCTAACTTGCTGCACACGTAGTGTACTTTTAGTGCATACTGAGTGTCAGTATCCCACAATTTACCCATTCGTTCCAGCCTGTATGCACTTATATGTCCTTAAACGCTCGTTTTTTGGGGTCGACAGCTTATAAAAACTTATTTCTGGGTTTTTCAGCTTGTTTGCTCTACACCTTGTCACATAGCAGCTTTAAGACATTTTGTATTTTATTATAAGTCATAAATGACAAGGAGGCAGCATCTCTCAATGCAAAGTCAATGGAGACGGTTGGATTGTCCCCCCCCCCCCCCCCCCCGGTGTGGGCGTGGCCTTCAGATTATGACATGTGTCGCTCTGTCTCTGCTATTTTAGAAATGTTTTTTATTTCTGTGAAGTTGTGGCTGGAAAAACATGCAAAGTATGGCAATGATAATCTCAGGTGCTGTTTATGTGCGTCATTTAATGTTAAAAGCATCTAATATGAGGTTGAATATCAGCCTTTTTAGCCTCAGATCTTGTAAATAAATTACAGGAAACACAAACGTTCAACTCAATGTGAACAAACAAGTCGATTCTATGATAAAGATTGCATCCGTGTGCTTGCAGAGAGACTCCGCCCACACACTCTTCTGATTGGTTGTAATTTATAGATTTTGTTGCATCTCGTAATCAAAGAAATGGAAACCATTTCAAACCGCTTTGCGGCTGGTAAGGATAAAACCTCTGATTAACATTGAAAGACACCTTTTATTGCGTAAAGCGTCTGGTTAGAACATGATGTAACTCTACTAGATCTTAATTTAGACCAGCGCATCACTTCCTTCTGTTGGTTTCTCTGTTGCAGACTGAACCACCTTTAAACACGCCAGAAAACCGCGAGTACACGGCTGAGATCATGTTCGAGTCCTTTAATGTGCCGGGGCTGTACATCGCTGTGCAGGTATACACACACACACACTCACACACACACACTCACACTCACACACTCACACACACTAGAGCTGCATGATTCTGGATGAATTGAGAATCACGATTTTCTTGTTTAAAATAGAGATCACGATTCTGAATAAATGACTAAACAAAATAACATGTAATTTAATAGAGGTTCTCTAATAAAGTTCTCAATAAAAAAGTATTTTATTGATTTGAAGGAATTATTAAAAAAAAAAAAATTAGTTTGAGCGAATTATTCAATGACTTGTTTCATTACTGAATGAATCAGCTTTTTTGAACAAATCTTTTGAGTGAATGATTCAATGACATAAATTAAAATGTATAGATTTTAAGTCACTTGTCGCCACCTACTGGTGTAACGATGTAATTGATAGTCTTTATTTTTTATATAAAGTGTTTATATCCGAACTATAAACTTTTGTGATGATCTGAATGTTTGTAACAGAAATAATGATACTGTCTGTTTGAAAAGACTTTGTGAAGCTGTTTCATATCTGTACATGACAAACTGCTCTCTCTGGATTGTTCGCTTGTCAAAGGTTTAATAGACGGAGCCGAATCGCTGTCATTTAGGAATTAGATTGCATGGGTGTTTGAATCGAGATCACAATCTTTTTAACGATTAATTGAGCAGCTCTAAAACACACACACACACACACGTCTGTTTTTGGCTGATCATGTGTGTGTGTTCGTCAGGCTGTTTTGGCTCTGGCAGCATCATGGACGTCTCGGCAGGTCGGGGAGCGAACACTCACAGGAACCGTCATCGACAGCGGAGACGGAGTTACTCACGTCATTCCAGTGGTACGTCACACACACACACACACATACATTACAGAACAATCATATAATTCTGAATGATTCTGTCCACTTGTGGTTTGACTCATGTCAGTCCTGAGGGCTGGAATATAATGTGTGCCATTTTAACATTTTATTTTCAAACATTTATTTACACTTAAACATTTTTACATTTCAATCTGGCCATATAAGATCTCTGAAGATGTTGTAATTTGTTTATTATTGTATTATTTTATGGTTTTGTCCTTTTACACTTTAATCTGTTTGAATATATTTTATATTTAATAATATATTTTTATTGTGTATTGTTTTACTGCATTAAAATCTTCAGCGTTCTTTTTGTTATATGGAAAAGTTATTAAACTTGTTTATTAGGAGGACAACACTAAATTAATTCAATACCATGATAAAAGTTTTAGAAATTATAGTGATGCGCTGCAAAGAATGATGTTCTTCCTCAGTGTTTCTGTCTTGTTTTCCAGTGCAAATATCTAAACATTCTTAAATCAAGACACATTTACTGTGACTGAAGATATTAAGTCTTGTTTTCTGAAAAATGTGTCAAAATGAAGTGAGTTTAAAACAAGAAATAATATCAGGAAAATGCTTGTTTTTTCCTTTAAGTTTATTTTTCTGACCCCTTTGGCAGATATTTGTACTTGTTTTAAGCATAAACTCACTTAAGTTTGATACATTTTTCAGAAAACTAGACTTAATATCTTGAGAATATCTTCTTTAGTGTCTTGATTTAAGACTGTGGAAAACAAGACAGAAATACTGAGGAAGAACATCACTTTTTGCCGCGATTGAAATTTTTATACTGTCACATGATATGCATATTTTGATGTTTCCTAATGCGTTTTGAATCCTGTTGAAGTCGATTGTTGTCACGGGACTCAATGGGACAGAGCAGGAAAGTTAAGAAGTCTCTGATTTGATTGACAGGCGGAGGGATACGTGATTGGCAGCTGCATTAAACACATTCCCATCGCTGGCCGGGACATCACGTATTTTACTCAGCAGTTGCTGAGAGAGAGAGAGGTGGGCATCCCACCGGAGCAGTCTCTGGAGACCGCCAAAGCCGTCAAGGTGAGTGTGTGTGTGTGTGTGATGATGATGATCACACTCGTCCTCCAGACTCCAGCCTCGTTTACACTGTCAGTGAAATGTGACCCAATTCCGATTTTTTTTTTTTTTTTTTTTGCTCATATGTGACACAGATTAGATGTGTTCTATGAACGTGCATGCGTTCGGATATTTCGAGATCAGTTTCAGGCCGCATTCATAAGTGGAAATAAATCAGATATAAATCAGATATGTGCCAATGTGTCATGTAAACAGGCAGATTGGATTTTCTGAGGCATTACACTGTGTCCTAACCTGATGCGATAAGATTCCAGCGACAAATAATTTGTCTGTCCACACTAGACAGCGAGATGCGTCAAAATCAATCAAAACCCACAGCCAATCAGAATAGCGTGTGGGCGGAGTCAGCCAATCAGAACAGTGTGTGGGCGGAGTCAGTCGATCAGAACAGTGTGTGGGCGGAGTCAGTCGATCAGAACAGCGTGTGGGCGGAGTCAGTCGATCAGAACAGCGTGTGGGCGGAGTCTCGCAGCGAGTGCACGGCACCAGAGAGTAATCTTGACGGCACTTGCAAGAAAATGTATAAGTTGCTACATAATCAAATTCACAAATATTACACCATTTAAACATTATTAAAAATACATAGGCTGAGTTACTAAAACATTCTTTGTCAAAGAATACACTTGTTTGTTCACAGTTTGAACGTTCTTGTTTCCATTTCAAGATCTGAGGTGAATTATCCATTGTTGCTTTTACAGCTACAAAGCTGGAGCACTAAATGATATTCAAAGTCACATTACACGCTTTTAACATTAAATAAAGCACATAAACAGCACCTGAGATTATCATCGCCACACTTTGTGTTTGTTGTTCCAGGAAAATAGAAACCGTTTCTAAAATAGAATCGTCGCGTAATGTAATTTTACCACAGGACGTCTGTAATATTAATGGCCAATCCGCACGGGATAAGAGATCTCAGTAAACTAGCAGAAGTGTGAGAGTAACTCGATTTACACACCGCCGTCACTCCTGTCGTCATGTGTGTGTTACGCTGCTTCCTGATATCTCGGCGCAAACACATATAACCTATATTTATATATATAAAACAGTTATGTCCGGTCGAACGATGTATTAATGAACTTCAGATTGGATTGTGTTGGTGAAAGGCTCTTATCTAACGCTAAAAGAAGTTTCGTGCCTCTAACAAGTGCTGTCGATCTCCTCTCTGATCTGAATGGTGTGTGTGAAACACTTGAGGTTTGCCACAGACTCGTCCCAGCGTCTAGAACGCAACTGATGCTTCTTCAAGCGTCTCCATACTTGAAAAACAGCGGAAAACTACTTTTAAACAGGAAATGGCGGAATATTTACGTACATATTCACAGCGGGTCTATTCGCACGGGATTAGTGTCACCTGAGGTCATTTTTCCGGACCTTTTTACTGAAGGTAAAAGTCGCTGTAATCTTTACTGACTTTGTCCGTGATGATCACTGAGATGCACATTCAGACGGGACTAAAACCACAGAGAAGCTCTGGTGATTATTACTTTACTCCACCTCTCCATGTCACACTAGTCCCGTCCGAATAGGGCTTAAGACCTGCAGTGTAGACGAGGCCTCTGAGCGTGTCTTTCTGCTGTGCAGGAGCGCTTCAGTTACGTCTGTCCCGACCTGGTGAAGGAGTTCAGCAAGTACGACACAGACGGAACCAAATGGATCAAGCAGTACACCGGCATCAACGCCATCAGCAAGAAAGAGTTCACCATCGACGTGGGATACGAGCGCTTCCTGGGACCCGAGATCTTCTTTCATCCTGAGGTTTGTACATGAGCACACACATCTTTCTATTATTGCTGTTAAAGACCTATTAAAGGGGTGGTTGATTATGATTTGACTTTTCTAACTTTAGTTAGTGTGTAATGTTGCTGTTTGAGCATAAACAACATCTGCAAAGTTACAACGCTCAAAGTTCAAAGCAAAGGGAGATATTTGCTTTTAAAGAAATCGCTTTTTAAGGACTACAACAAACGGCTGGTAGAGACTACACCACATTCCTCCTGAAAAAAATCTAATTTACATAAACCCCGCCCCCCGGGAACAATATTAATATTAATATTGCTATTAAAGAACATTATAGTATCTGCATCATAATCTTTGCACTTTTTTTTCTTTAAATACATTAGCAAAATGTATTATCAGTCGACGTCTAATTCATATGTATTGATATTAGTACACAAACCAATTTGAGTACATGTCTGGCCTAGGAAAATTGACACTCTTTATTCAAATATTGTTCAAAATATTTTCTAGGCATATTGCATAGTTGTGTCGATTGTTTTATGTGATGATAACACAATGACACAATTTTTATCCAGTCTGTCATACAAAGAAATGATGAATGCATGCAGAACCAATGAAATATTAATAACTGATTATGTTCTAGTTAATGTATGCTTTTTTTTGCATAGTAAAATAAAACCTATAGCTTAAGTTTGCCTTTTTTGTGCCAAATAATATTGTCAGATAAATACCTTAACCAAGCTTAGTGTTTTGTTTTTCCCTCATATTTAAAAAAAATATACATTTTTCTCATATTTTGAGGGTTTAAGGTCATTAAAAACAAATATCCCCTCTGGCCTCTACTGTATGTACACATTGAGTCTTGAGTGTGTTAATCATGTTTTGCTGATAAGTCCTCGTCGAATGTTTTCCCCAGCCTGTTTAATTAAGTCAAATAATTTCAGGTACATTACTTAGATATTTTGGGGGGTTGTTCATTTTGTTTGTGCAGTTCTGCAAAAATGTCTTAAATTGGATTTTAAAAATAGTCCCCTAACCGCACGCTCTCACACTCTTGTTTCCTCTTCCAGTTCGCTAATCCAGACTTCACCCAGCCGATCTCTGAGGTGGTCGACGAGGTCATTCAGAACTGTCCCATCGACGTGCGCCGTCCGCTCTATAAGGTCAGTAATGCTTCTCTGCGCTGAAGGAACAGGGTTTCTACTGCTCTTAAAAAGCCTTCCACAATTCCACAATTTAAGGCCTTAAAAAGGTCAGAGCAGAAAGTCTTAAATTCATAAAGTCATGCATTAAACTGCAAAAAAAAAAATGGTTGTGTTCTAGTACAAATATCTAAATTGTAGATGCGTTTACTTGAGAAGCAAAATGACTGAAAAATTTAGTTTTTGCTTAAAACAAGAACAATCTGCCAAAGGGGTCAGAAATGTTTTCCCTTTTGAATTAAGATTATTTTTCTGACCCCCTTGTTTAAACAAAGTTTTCATGATTTTTTTCAAAAAGCGACTTAATATCTTCAGTCATTTTTCTTCTCCAGTAAATGTATCTTGATTTAAGAATGTTTAGATATTTGTACTGGAAAACAAGACCGAAATACCAAGAAAGAACATGATTTTGTTTTTTTATTAAAAATTAAAAAGTAATGTAAATCTGTTGTAAGTTGTATTTTCAAACTCTAAAGTGTTGCTAATACAACTCAGTTGTGTTTCTGCCTAGAGATTTACATTTAGAGAACATATTGATGTATTATGTTCTATTCAAGTTATTCCTTACAATTGATTTAATTAATCTTAAATAGGTCTTTATAAAGTCTTAAATCTACCGTTATAAAACCTGCAA